>NW_017675060.1:72950-77093 GCF_001879085.1 Nicotiana attenuata
CAGGTATGCTCCTACTCCCCTTTTTAAAGTCTCTAGTACACGCTAGGTGTTCATAACAACGATTTAACATAAGAGATATAATTGATAGGCATGTTGTAGGCCCTAAGCTACCCGGACATTTATCATAGTAGTAGCTACGCACGGGCTCTCGTCACCTAACGCGTGCGTAGTACCCCGCACTTTAGCAACAAACACTCAAACATTAATCCTAAGGGGACAATTCCCTCTTACGAGGTTAGAAAGGAGACTCACCTCGCTCCGAAGTGCACTTCCGATATCAAGAATAGGCCCAAACCCTCAATTCGTAGCCAAACGAGCACCAACTAATTAAAATAAGCAAGAACTAGTCAATAAGAGCTTACAAGGTTAAATTCTAATTGTTTAAGCAATTTCCTAACCATAAATACAAGTTTTCCTAATTTCCGACCTCGGGCCCACATACCCGGATTCCAATATTTTTCGAAGGAAGTTGTTCTCTATCACCTAAGGATCACAAATATGTGATTTCTAGTTCATTTCATGGTAAATTATAGGATTAAATCTTAGTTTTGACTAAACCCTAGGTCTAACTCTAATCTCTTGATTTTTACCTAATTTTAGTGTTAAATCTACCTAATGTTTATGTATTTGAACTAAAAGTGGATGGGAATTACTTACCTTGCAATGATATGTGGAAACTCTCTCTTTGAAACCCCCAAAATCGCCCAAGTGTGTAGTGAGAAATGAGAGAAATGAGTTTGGGTTCGTATTAATGAACCCTTCTGCCCCCAGTGATTTCCGCTTCTGCGGAAGGAATCCCGCTTCTGCGGAAGTGAGCCGCTTTTGCGGAAAAGGCCAAGAGGGCCTGGGCCGCTTCTGCGGTCTAAACCTCGCTTCTGCGAGGTCGCTTAAGCGGAAAGGCCACCGCTTCTGCGGTTTTGGGCCTGGGCGAATGGACCACTTCTGCGGTCAGGGGTCCGCTCCTGCGGTTTCCCCTGGGCCTGGCCCCTTCCGCTTCTGCGGTCCAAGAGCCGCAGAAGCGGTTATGACAGAAGCAACAGATGAGGCTTTTTCCTAAGTTTTCAACTTCACTCGAACCTCGACCATTTGACGCTCGGGGCTCCCGAGCCCCGCCCGAACATACCGACAAGTCTGAAATCACGAGGCGGACCTACTCGAACCCTCGAAACACTCAAAACAACGCTAAATCGAGGAATCAACCCCCAAAACCAAATGAATCAATTCATTGAACTTCAAGTTCTTAATTCTCCTTCAACGGGTCAAAACGCCCTCAAACTACTCAGATGGACACCAAATTTTACGGGTAGGTCTTAACTGATATTTCGGACTTGTACCAAGTTTCGGAATTGAAATCCGAACCCGATACCTATGAAAACAATGATTTCTTAGTTTATTTAAATCTTTGAAACTTTAACTTAACAATTTCACGAAAAAATTCATTACTCGGGCTAAGGACCTCGGAATTCGATTCCGGGCATATGCCCAGGTCCCATATTTTCCCGCGGACCCTCAGAAATTGCCAAATCATGATTTCGGGTCCGTTTCCCCAAAATATTGACCGAAGTCAAACTTGGCCTTTTTATAGAAACAACTAGGCTTATTCTTGCTCAAAACTCTTCTAATTTCCGAACCACCCACCCCCGCAAGTCATAAATTAGTTAAAGCAAGTGCGGAAAGTATTATTTAAGGGAACGGGGTTTGGAAATGCAAAACGACCAGTCGGGTCGTTACAGCATAGGAACATGCAGTTTAGGCTCGTACGTCAAGTAGCATTGCAACTTCAAGAATAATACTTCTGCAAAAACTTGCCATTGATAGGACTGATTCTCATGCCATCTGCATCAACTAGCTTGTAAGCCCCACTTGAATAAGCTTCTTGCATGACATATGGCCCATCCCATTTTGAAGTGAACTTCCCTACAAGTTTATGGGAAGTAATAATGGGTCTTCTTATGGCAAGGACTTGATCTCCTACTTGAAAGGATCTTGGGCGAACTCTTTTATTGAAAACGCGGGACAATCGAGCTTGATAACATTCAAGACTCTATTGAGCTTCCAACCTCTTCTCATCAAAAGCCTCCAATTCTGCTAATCGAAGTCCCGCATTTTCTTCATCAGTGATGCCTTCTTGAATAGCTAATCGTAATGAAGGTATTTAATTCTCGAGTGGCAAGCCGGCTTCGACTCCATAAATGAGTGCATAAGGGGTCGCTTGTGTTGGCGTATGGTGAGTTGTCCTATATGACCACAGAGCTTCTTCCATACGGTCATGCCAATTCTGTTTGTATTTGGAGATGACTTTCTTTAACAAGTTGCATAAAGTCTTGTTGAATGCCTCGACTAGACCATTGCCGGCAGCATTGTACATAGAATAGTTACGTTTCTTGAATCCAAAGAGTTCAAAAATCTTGTTCATCAGCCTATTGTCGAACAACTTGCCATTATCCGTTATTATGTAACGAGGAATGCCAAAACGATAGATAATGTTTACTCAGATGAAACTTGCAACATTTTTCTTCTTTACTTCCTTAAGAGCAACAACTTCAGCCCATTTTGAGAAGTGGTCAGTTGCATCCAAGATGTATAGGTGCCCACCAGAGGACTTTGGCAGTGGTCCAACAACATCCAATACCCAAGCGTCAAACGGCCAGGATGCAACAGTTGAGTGCAACACTTCAAGAGGTTGATGAATATAATTCGCATGGAATTGACAAGCCTTGCATCTTCGAGCGTAGTCCAAGCAATCTTTTACCATCGTTGGCAAATAATATCCCATCCTTTTATATGGAAGTGGAGCTTTGGTCCAGACTGGAGTGACCCACAACCCAGAATTTGCCTCTTGTAAAGCTTGGAGTGCTTGTTCTTCCCCTAAGCACGGCAAGAGTACTCCCTCGAATGACCTTCTGTATAGAGTATCTTTGTAGTAAAGGAAGCAAGGTGCGCGACAACGGATTTCAGTCCTTCTCCTCGGATTTTCTGGAAGTATCCCATAGCTTAAGTAGTCGATAATAGGTTGTGGCCATTCTTCTTTCTCAGCTTTAGAAGTAGCTACAAGATGCTTGAGTTCATTTTCTTCACCTTCAGCCTCATTTGGCGGCGGTACTGCCATTTTTGGCAGACAATAACTTGCGCTTGATGATGGATATAAATTATTCATATATTTTAATATAAAAATATGATATTTTAGATATAAAACATGACCAATTTATATCCTATTCTCGCGCTTTTCTAACAATTCGTGCAGGAAAAAGAATACATGGAAAAAGAGAAAAAGAAAGATCTACGGTTCAAGGAAGAAGGATGCATCCGTGACAACTTCATCTAAGACTTTATAAAATCAAGAGATACAAAAGTTATGGCAAATTCTCACCAAAATTTCATGACAAATTGCCATGTCAATTTCTCATCAAGGCCATATGATATATTAATATTATATTGTAATTTCTCACCAAGGCCTTGTAGGAATTTTCCTATAAATAGCCATATGTTTGTAGATGAAAGAGCATCCCTCTTTGTATCCAATTTTCTATCTAGTTTTTTCTAAGTTTCTAAAGAGAAAGAGAAGAGTAATCTTGGTCTCTTCCTCTAATATTTCTCTTTTTAGTAAAAATATTCTTAGTCTTTTGAAAGTATTTTTTAGCTTTTCTTACTTCATAATGGAGTAATTTCTTTTTGTTGGGATAGTTGATGAAGCTTGATATAATGATAATACTATCTCAGTTTCAATACATTTTTGGCCTGAAACTCTATATACATTTCATATTGTGATGGAATGATGATTTTTTTAATCATTATTATCACATCTACATATTTTATATCTAAGTTATTCTTATATTAATTTTGTAATTCTCACGGAGCAAAATTAATATATAATAATTGATGAATAGAATATTAGAGTGAAAGTAATGTTTAATAAGATTATTATTTCAAGTCTATAATCTTGCTTTCCTCAGTTTTAATTCTCACGGAGGAATTGTTGAAGGCAAGATTATTGATTTTCTAGTAAACATATTCTCACGAAGTTTTTACTACACTTGAGCACAAAATATTAGAGTTAAAAATAATTTTTAGTAAGATTATTGTTTCAAGCCTGTAATCTTGCTTTCCTCAGTTTTAATTCTCACGGAGTAAATTGTTGAAGGT
>NW_017675061.1:0-4627 GCF_001879085.1 Nicotiana attenuata
GGTCCGCGGCCATTTCTGCGCGGCCGCGCTGGTGGGTAAGTAGTGAGGCCCAGATTGTTTTCTATAAATAGAGACCCTAGGCTTCATTTTAACCTTTTCGTCAATTTTCTACCTGAGCTCTCAATTTTTCACTGTGCACCAAAACAACAAAGTGCTTCAAGTAGTTAAAATTCTCACAACCCCTGGTAATATTCCTCAGTAATCTCATTCATAGTTTAGTTTAGTTTATTTTATTTTGCTTCTTGTTAGTATAACTTCTTATTTTCTTCTTTCTCTCTTAGTTTTACCTGTTAGGGTAGATTTAGTGTGTTTTTGTGAAACAACGGGTATGATTTCTTGATTAGTAACTGAGTAGGGACAACTAGGACCCATAATCTGAGCAAATAAATTGGACTTACATGAAAATCCCTGTCCTCAGTTCAGTTTTTGCCCTACGCGGACGCGCATCATTTCTACACGGTCCGCGCCAGTCTAGCGCGGCCGCGCACCAAAACAGTGCGGACCGCGTCAGTGAGATTCAGAGAGTGGTGTCTCTGGAGCATCTTGACCGCGGTCCGCGCTCCAGTTTTACGCGGTCCGCGCCAGTCCAGCGCGTCCGCATGACTCTTTTGCGCGGTCCGCGCCTCTGCTATTCTGCATTCCTGTTGTTCACCCATGCTTTCAAATGTACCATACAATTCACTGCATATGCCTCAACTAACAATGTTAGACTTTCCTTTGCAGATCATGGTAAAGCAGCGAGGGGGAAAAGAACAACAACCTGGGAGGGGTGGCTCCTCCCGAGGGGGAAAAGGGAAGCGGGTTGTTAAACTCACTCCCCAGACTCGGGAGAATATCAAAAAGACCCGCAAGATAATACGGGAGGCTGATAGAGCTGCCTCCCATTCTTCAGTGAGTGAGTACGCCGCATCCCGGAGTATTACTTCTGAATCTGCTCCAACTCACATGTCTCTTTCGCTTCAATTGCATGACTCTCCCTCAGCTTCACCTACCTCCAAGGGACCAACTGATAAAAGCCTCAAGAAGCCGGTGAAGGTAGTTTTGGACTCGTCTGATGAGTCCGAGGATAGAAGTGAGGCACAATACTCCACCTCCCCCACAGGTTCATTGTCTGGGGAGAGTGCAGGATACGGCAAGGGGGTGAACCTAAGTTGGTGGTATTGAGAGAACAAGAAAACCGGAAGCATGGGCGGATAGATTTGTCAGTGAAATAGCCTTCCACAGATTTCGAGAGTGGTGGCCCAAAAGAAAGTTGATTCCAGAGAGGCAATTTATTGATTCTGATCTTCTTCCTCTAAACCCACATGTGCAAGCACAATTCCGAACTAGAGATGGTTGGGGGTTCTTCAAGGAACGTTGCATAGTTGCAAATGAACATATGGTGGAAGAGTTTTACTGTAATGTCTATCATGTGGTGAGAGATTCAAAGGTGACAAAAGTAAGGGACAAGGTAGTGATGTTTGATGGGAAGTCTCTGAACGAAATTTTTGGGGTTCAATGAAGAAGACGAATCCCAATACTTAGAAAAGCTGGCAATGAAAGAAGAGGTTCGCCCGTGGTTGGCCCAGCACTTGGCAGCTCCGGGCACTGTCCCAGTTTGGTTGAAGGCAGGAGAGAAAATTCTGAGAAACACGTTCAGTTTTGAAGCAAATGGGTGGTTGACCTTCGTGTGCAGTAGGCTTGACCCTTCAACTCATGATCATACAGTTCCTATTCCTCGTGCAGTGTTAGTAGCTTCCATTATGGCTGGTTTTCCTCTGAATGTGGGCAACATCATGTCAAGAGTGATTTCTACGGTAGGGCAGGAGACAAACACAAACTACCCCTTCCCAAACACTCTTTCCCTGTACTTCAGAGAGTTGAAGGTAAAGAAGAAGAAATTTGATGTTCAGGTAGATCCAGTGGCCCCTTACTCATGGTACAGTCAGTTGGGTCCCGACAACCCAAAGAGGTCCAAAAAGCCTCAGGCATCCACTTCCACCGCACCTGGCCAGTCTGAGGAGCCAGCGGTTATTCAGCAGTCCACTGAGCCTTCCACTATCCCAGCTACCAGTGAGACATTGCCTCAGGGTCCTTCTTCTAGTGCTGGTCCATCTACTGCAGCAGACTAGGATGTCCCTTCCTCGAAGACCCACAGGTTCACTGCCCACAAGCTTGCTCAGTCTCTAGCCAGTTTGAACAACTGGATGTCAGCTGCGACATCCAAGTTGTCAAACTTGGCCACTGTAGTTCAGGCACAGTCAACCCCTTCCACAGTTGAGATCCCTCCTTCTATTGAGGAGACACTGAAGAAAATCCTGGCCAATCAGGAAAAGATGATGGAGACACAGAATGCCTTGGCTAAGGCAGTTGGAGCACACAGCACAGCACTGGGTAAACTTGCTAGGGAACACAGGAAATTGAGGAAGCAGAAGGCCTCCAAGGAGTAAGTGATGAAGTTGAGGGAGGATGTGGATAAGCTTTTGGCGGATCAGATGCCACTTGACTTGCTTTTCGGGGAGCCAGCAGTTGATCCAGCAGCAGTTCAGCCACAGCAGGAGGAGACCCCCAGGCCGAGGAAGAAGAGGAAACTCCCTAGCACTGAGGGAGTTGTGATAGAGGTGGCCCAGGTTCATGAGGGTACATCCAGTGTCCCACCGGTGGTTCAGCCTGTTCTTGATCCAGCTCATGTCCCAGCAGCACAGCAACAGCAGGTCGGAGACCAGTCTGAGGTCCCGTCTACTACAGAGGATCCAGGGACGATAGGAGACCCCACGCATGTGGACTAGGCTTGAGGGGCCTCTCTATATCCTTTTACTATGTATTTGAGCTATCTTGGTAGTTGGCATTGGGGACAATGCCAGCTTTTATTCGTGGGGGTGCGCCCTACCATTTTGATTATGATACATTGGATGACTGTATATATTTATTTCATTTCTAGTCTATGTTTTGGATTGTGTTGGCCTGTATATAACTTTTAACTTTGGCTACTTTTAGACTCCTATGTATATATTCATCCTGTTGTATATTCTACTCCCCATTGTACATATTCATTCGGTTTTTCTAATTTTCGTTCAAATTTTTCGTTTTTTTTAACCTAGTAGTGAGGCTCGTAGCCTTTTATTTTGGTTTTAGTGTTTTCAATAAGCCCTTGGTTTTCTTAATGCCACGGTTCTTTCCAAGGGTAGTGTGTTGTGCGAACCGGGTGGCTCTTCCCAATGATAGATGGCGTGACAACCTTCATAAGGGTTTGAGTCCGTTTTTGATTTTTCTTCTTTTGATTTTCAAAATTTTGTAGTTAAGAGGACCTCAGGCAAGCTTCACTTGAGCCTAACACATTTTCCTTTGATCCCATGGTCAAAGACATAATGTTGTGTTTAGGATGGTGAAAATTGTGGCCTTGAGACTCTTGTGTTGACCAAACAATCATCATAAGGTCGTGTGGGGCCATTGTGCGCTTGAATTGGAACTAAGGTCGTTGTGGGCTCTCAACTCGATATCTTTAGCAAACCTTGAGTGTGTGTGTGGTGAGAAGTTGAAGTATGAGTCTAAGCTCCAAGCCAACAGTCTAGAACTTGCCCTGAATGTTTGTTGAGGCGAAATCATAGGCGAAACTTGACTTGAGAAGTGAATATAGGCCCTCCTTGATCCGAACTTCCAAATTTGAACAATTTCCATAACCTACCAATGAAATGATCCCTAGTTCAACCCTTTTGAGCCTTAACCTTCTTCTTTCATGAACCAAAGCTACAAGCCTATACCCGTTCTCAATGAGACCCTCTCTTGGCACCCAAATCTTCCCTTGAGCGATGGCAAATACCTAAGTTTGGGGGGGGGGTTGAGACAAGAAAGGATTCAATGCGGTAAAGAGGCACAAAAGCAAAAGAAAAGGAAGGCAATGAAAAAGAGAAAAAGACAAAAAGAAATGCAAAAGTGAATAAGAACCGAAAAAGGGGATTCAAAGAAAACAAAGTGAAAAAGGTTGTGTAAAAGTAGAAAAAGGAGAAAGGTTTGAAGTGCAAAAGAAAGAGTGACAATGTGTCTCTCTAACCCCTTGAAAGAATTGAAAGAAGTGAAATACTCAAATGAGTCAAAAAGTATGCCATAATGAATCAAAAGAAGTGCTAAAGGGAAGATTGAACCTAAATGAACAAAAACATGTCTTACCTTCACCCAAAAGCCTTCACAATGACTCCTCAAAAGTCCTATATGATCTTGAGTTGAGGGAAGCCTACATTAGTGGATGCTTACATAAGGGGCAAGCATATGGTACCTAAAGCTGGACTTATCACCTTCTTTGTGAGAGGAATGAGTGAAAAATCCATCAACCTCGGGTTGTGTGTCATTACTCTAAAAAGTGAGGTTCGCTTAGGGAAAGTTGAGGATGTGTGAGTTTGGGTTCCACAAAGACCAAGGTATTTGAGAAAAGCGCCTTGATGAAATGAGTCAACCCTTGATGCTCTCGTGTCACATTCGATCCATAGTTCTTAAAAAGCTAAAAAATGTGTTAGTGGTGCATTCGTATTGAGGGTCAATTGTTAGTCCAATTGATGCATGATGAGGATCCTTAGGATAAGCTGGAATTACTGGATGTTTCCTTTTTAGGGGTGGGTCTTCGTTTTATTTTGCTTTGAGGTCAAAGTCAAAA
>NW_017675061.1:4752-40599 GCF_001879085.1 Nicotiana attenuata
TGAGCGACAAGATGACGAAAGTCAAGAACCAGCTCGAAACGGAGTGAAACCTGCTCAAGCATCAAAAATCATTGAAGTAGGGACATGAGGACCTAGCGCGGACCGCACTGATTTGTTGCACGGCCGCGCTAGGAGATTCAGAGAGCACCCATTTCAGGAGTCTCCAAGCGCGATCAACGCTTGTTTCTACGCGGTCAGCGCTGGTGTCTACGCGGTCGCGCTTCAATGTTGTGCGGTCCGCGCTCATTAGCCTGTGCGGCCGCGCTACTTCTTTGTGCGGTCCGCGTCCCCAGTTCCAGAAGTGAATGATAGAAGGCCAAGACCCCTATGCGGCCGCGCTGCATTTATGCGCGGTCCGCGCCAGCCCCGCAGGGGTATTTTACTCAGATTTTTCTGGCATAGTATAAATAGAGTATTTTATTATTTCTAGGTTAAGTTTTAGACATCAGATTGCAGCAGCACTCGTGAGATTCAAGTTTTAGCCTATTTTGGGCATTTTAACCTTATTTTAACGTGAATTCGTGTAGATTAGCTTCCTAGTTAATTATTATGTTGATTTTATCTACTTCTTCTTTAATTTGTGTTGCCATTATGTCAGCTAAACCCATTAGCTAGGGTTGTGGCTCAACCCTAGTGTGGGTAATTAATGGGTGTGATTGTTTAGTGCTTGAATGATGTTGGGTGTTTGATATTTGGGTTGATTTTATGTTTTAACTAGGATTTGGTGGTTGCAAACACTAAGTCTAGCTTAGTGAGTCTTGACTCTTCTTGAGAAAGAGTGTCTATGACTCCAAAGTTAACCCAACAAGGAATTGGGATGGACCCATGAGAATGGTAGTCCCAATTAACGGGTAAGACCTCGAGAGAGTGATCACCCAACTTGAACCCTAAGTTGCTTGGTTTGTTAGCCTACCCAATTGGTCTCGAGAGAGTCAATTGGGCAAAATCACTCATTCTACCGAGAGGTGTGAGAGTGAATGCTATCGTGCAATGGTTATATCATAAGCCCCATAATCATCATTCTCGTATTAGGAATCTCGACCCGTTAGTTGACCACCTAGGTAAATGCCACGACCCTAGTGTCTTTCTCTATCTTGCATACAACCTAGAGTTACTATCTTAGCATAATTTAGTTATAATTAGTAGTTGTTAAATTGTAGTTGATAATCACAAAAACCCAAAAATGATAGAAGATCAATTAGAAGCAAACATGCAATTCTAGGCTAAACAAATATCCAACTCCCTTTCTAGCTCCCTGTGGAAATTGACCCCGATACCACTATTGGGTAAAAGTATTAGCGCCCACTCTTCCTAAGGTTGAGTCCGCTGCGACCTAATCATCTATTCAAATATTGGTGGGACTTGACTGATACAACACCGATTTCTGTTAATTGTTAGTGGTCCAAATGGAACCCTGCCCAGCTCATGTGACTAAATTGCTTTCATGTTTGGGCCAATTTGTAGGCCCAAAAAATTGTTACAAGTCAAAAACCCCTCTAAAAAATTATATTAGGAATACGGGGAATTAATTCGTAATATAAATTTAGGCTTTCAAGTTAGTTAGCGGGTTCAAACTAAGAGGGTCTTCCCTTTTGTTTGAATTCGGACTTGAACTTGAGGCCCGAATTTATAAATGCAAATTAATTAGGCCCTTTAGAGACAAAAAAATAAAAATAGAAAATCTTAGTTTGCTTTAGGTTGGCCTTTAAATAATAAAAGTGAGACGAGCCTCGCCAAACAAAATATACAAATTGCGGGGCCCTCAGTAATTGCTTAATTAAAAATACTTAGCATTCGGAGCGTGCCGTTTAACGAGTTTCACGGCCCTTCGCAAAGTTAAAAAGACGTTAGTCACTTTAGGTGCGCTTTTAATAATTTTACCTTCCTAAATACGGGTGCGCATTTCATGAGACCCAAATCCAAATCCAAAAACGTTGAATAAGAATGTGTCGAGGATCCGGGTGCATTTCATGTGACGTGATCCGAAAACAGGTTTTTAAACGACGTTCACTTTCGTAAAAATAATTAAAAGCGATAAATAATTATAAAATTGCACTGTAGGTTGGAGCATGTATAAAAATTAGATTTTAGCCATTTATAATAATTTAAGCGACCGTGCTAGAACCACGGGATTCGGGGGTGCCTAACACCTTCCCTCGGGTCAACAGAATTCCTTACACAGAATATCTGGTTCGCAGACTCCAATTGGGACGTCGACAATTTTCCTCGATTTGGGATTTAAATTAAATAGGTGACTTGGGACACCAAAAACCAATCCTATCCCAAGTGGCGACTCTAAAATAAATAAATAATTCCAATTCCAATAATGTCACTTTAAATGGAAAAACTCCATTATACATTATCCTTCGGGGTAGGTGTGTAAAAAGGAGGTGTGACAGAGATAATTTTTAATTATGTGAATAATTGGTTAATTATTGATTAATGGGGGAATTAACAAATTAATTAAGGATTAGGGGGTGCTTAATTAAAGATTTTGGATAACTTAAACCCACCCACCCACCCCTCCCCCCAACGTGGCAAGCATCCCCTTCCCATCTAATGACTCTTAATAAAGATTGAAAGGTGTCACATTTTAAGGAAGAAATGTGACACCAAGTCTTGAAAGGTGGGGCTCACACCACCAAGACTTAGAATCCTTCTCTAATTCAAAATGAAGGTGTGTTACATCTAAGAAAGGCTTCAGCACAAGGAAACTTCATTAGCAACATGAGTTGCTTAGCTCTCACTCAAACGAGATTTAGTACTATTACAATTATGTGGGATTTGCGATTCTAAGGGAGTACGGTGTAATCTTCCTAATACGGATTTTTCCCTACTCCAATCTTGCTGTCACGTGTTTTGTCGTAATTAACGTGTGTTAGAGGGATTGTAAAGAGAATCGACTCGGGTATGTTAAGGCTATCCCTTTTGTTTTTTTGGCATGATCCATACGATACAAACCAAACGAGCAAATTCACAACTTCCATAAATGACTCTATTCAAAGAAATATTAGAGGTGCCTATGTTCTTGAATTTCCATGTATCTTATTATCACATCTTCTGTTCATGAGTCTCAGAAAAATACGTAGTTGATAAAGTTTATCCGAAAGATATATTGATCTTATTAACATATTTTATGCATTTCATTCAATTATACATGTACATTGACCCATGACAAATGGTGTTATATACACGTATATATTTGTACTTATATGTATATGGGATATTGGAAAAGGTTACGGCATTTTATACGCACCGCCACCTAATCAGCTGGTATATGTTGATGATTTTTTCATTGTGGCCGAGATGATATGATGGGATGCCCTCAGAGGCTTGATGATGTTATGAACACCTATACCTATGCATGACACGACATTTATACGCACGTGTATGACATTATAAATGTTTCAAGATTCACAAAGTTATTTAGACTTACATGCAGAATTCTTGTTCCATGTTTCATCTATGTCTTTTATGTACTAATTTGCATGCCTTACATACTCAGTACCTTATTCGTACTGACGCCGTATTTCACGGGACCTGCGTTTCATGCCCGCAGGTGCAGGTAGACAAGATGAAGTCCCCCTTCTTAGGATCCTTGAGCAGCGAGAGTTGGTGTGCTCCATTTGATCCGGAGCTGCTTTGCATTTTGGTACGATATGTTTGTATACATATATGGGTATAACAGCGCTCAGTCCCGTCCTTGTACAGTTGTATATTTTGTTAGAGGTCTGTAGAGAGTCATGTATAGTTGGGTAGTATGTAGCCTTGTTGGCTTCCAGTTTTGGATATATAGTTGTCTATAGCAGCCTTATCGGCTCGCCCTACGTATTTCGCACGTGTATGTATATATGTCTTTTGGACAGGTTTTTCTCATGCATGTTATTCTCGTAATTCAGCAGATGTTATTGATATTTATATATTAGTCGCATGCTTAAGGGTGTTCGACAGGTAGGACTCGGGCACCCGTCGCGGCCCATCGGTTTGGGTTGTGACAAAAGTGGTATCAGAGCAGTTCTGTCCTAGGGTTGTCTACAGACCTGTCTAGTAGAGTCTTGTTTATGGGTATGTTTTGCACCACACTTATAGATAGGAGGCTACAGGACATATAGGATGTTATCCTCCCTTCTTATCTTTGATCGTGTGATATAAGAATTCATGTTCCTAACGATATGTTATGTTTTCAGCGATGCCTCCAAAGACTACAGCCGGCCAGAAGGGCATGTTTGTGGCTGGTGAGACTACTAGTCGAGCGCCACGAGTTACTAGGCCTCGGGGAGAGTCTCATAGTGAGATTCCATCTCAGACTTCACATACCCCTCCCTCTCCAGAAGAGCTCCGAGGGGCATCAGCTCTAGCGCCTGCCCTCTCCAGAAGAGCTTCAAGGGGAACCAGCTCTAGCGCCTGCCCCTGTACGTCCAGCTCCTCAACCAGATGCACCGGGTCCGGAGATGAGAGATGCTATTAAGTTATTAACTCGATTAGTAGTCGCATAGGCTCGACGTCAGGAAGTAGGTATTGGTCATGCAGATAGATCCGTCAGTGCGAGGGTTCGTGATTTCATTACTTTGGACCCTCCGATATTCACTGGGGCAGATCCAAACGAAGACTCTCAAGTATTTATTGATAGAATGCAGAGGACCTTGATGGTAATGAAGGCCAACTGCGACTGAGTCAGTTGAGCTAGCCTCCTATAGACTTCAAGATATTGCAGTTAATTGGTACGAGTCTTGGGAGTTGTCCAGAGGTGAGGATGCCCCTCCAGCAGTATGGCAGGAGTTTACAGAAGTTTTTATTCCTCATTATCTACCACCAGAGCTTAGACGGGCCAGAATTGATAGGTTCTTGACCCTTCGGCAGGGTAATATGAGTGTTCGGGAGTACAGTCTTCAGTTTGACTCATTGGCTAGGTATGCTCCCACTATTGTATCTAAGATGGAGGATCAGGTTCACCGGTTCGTGATGGGGTTAGATCCGCATTTGCTTAACGATTGTATATCGGTCTCACTTTAGGCAGATATGGATATTTCTCGTATTCAGGCGTACGCACAGGGTGTAGAGGAGTGTAAGCAGAAGCAGAGGGCCGATCGTGAGCATGATAGGGCCCAGAATAAGAGAGCAAGGTCTTCGGGTCCTTCTGGTGAGTTTCGAGGTGGTCAGAGAAAACAGTACCCGAGGTACCCAGCCCAGCCATCGGCTAGCACACCCCCTTAGTGCGGTAAGAGATTTGATCGTTCCACATATTCAAGGCCTGGTAAAAATTCCAGGGCCTCAAGTTCTCAGTATAGGGGTGAGTCAAGTCAGATGAGGCCGCCCTTGCCACGATGTGCTCAGTGTGGTAAGCAGCATGCCGGGCAATGCCGTATGGGGTTGGGTGTTTGTTATCCTTGTGGTTATCCAGACCACGTTATGTGGGATTGTCCGACGAGAGGTGATGCAAGCATAGCTGAGCACGCGGGATCTGTAGCTGGTTCGTCATCATCAGTACGCCCCTTGGTCAAGGTTCACAAGCACCAATCGGTCGTGGTAGAGGCAGAGGTGGAGCATCTAGCTCGAGCGGTCCTTAAAACCGCATTTATGCGTTAGCAGGACGACAGGATCCATAATCATCACCCGATGTTGTTACAGGTATATTATCAGTCTCCTCATATGATGTATATGCACTGATTGACCCAGGTTCCACCTTATCATATGTTACTCCGTTGGTTGCTAGTAAGTTTGGAATAAAACCTGAGTTGGTTAAGCCTTTTGAGGTGTCCACACCTGTTGGGGACCCAGTGATAGCTAGGCGAGTATATAAAGATTTTATAATAGTAGTTCATTGTCGTTCTACAGTAGCGAACCTAATCGAGTTAGATATGGTAGAATTTGATGTTATAATGGGCATGGATTGGTTGACTTCTTGTCATGCCAACATTGATTGTAGATCGAAGATGGTCCGATTCTAATTTCCAGGGGAGCCTCTTTTGGAATGGAAAGGTAATACGGCATCGCCGAGAGGTAGATTTATTTCCTATCTCAAGGCAAGGAAGATGATCAGAAAGGGCTATATTTATCACTTAGTTCGGGTTCACGATGTGAAAATAGAATCACCAACCATTCATTCTATCCCCATGGTTAATGAGTTTTCCGATGATCTTCCGGTTCTTTCGCTAGAGCGAGAAATTGAGTTTGCTATTGGCCTACTACCAGATACTCAACCAATATCTATTCCTCCCTAATGGCGCCCGCATAGCTGAGAGAGTTGAAGAACAACTAAAAGACTTGCTTGAAAAAGGTCTTATCAGACCTAGTACATCACCATGGGGAGCACCTGTGTTATTTGTGAGAAAGAAAGATGATTCCTTGCGGATGTGTATAGATTATAGACAGTTGAATAAGGTAACGATCACTACAAGAAAAAGCCTTATTTACGACCAACTTTTAGGGACGAGTTAATAATTCCGTCGCAAAAAATATATTTATTGGGAAGAGATTATATTGCGGTCCTTAATGCTATATTTTATTGCGAAGTGGTAAATCTGGTCCCTAAAGAAAGTAGTAATTGGTCCCAAATTATAATTGAGGGGCATTGAGCGTGAGAGTATGCCGCCAAATCTAATACCAAAATATTAAAAAATTATTATTTTGTGAAAAATCAGGCGCCAAAACTAATATATTGAAATAAAAAAGTTTTAAAAAGTAAAGAAACTCTCTATATTCTCAAAACACAAGTCGCGCGCATCAGCTTTGCCCTAGTTTCCGCCAAGCTCTGCCCGTCTCCTTTACTGTGTTTTCTCAAAACACAAGTTGTGAATCTAGCTGTGTGTGAATTTGCCCATATTGCCATCTTGCTCGTTGAGAATCCGTGGTATGCCCCCTCTTTCAAGTTGCTCTTATTTGCTGATTGCTTCGCTTATTCGAGTTCTTCGATCTTCTTCTTCTTCTCTAACATAAAAAATTTGGTAAGGTTTCATATTTTGGTATTTTTTTTCTTTTGCAAAATCAGTGAAAAGATTATTGGGTTGGGATTCCTAATTTGATAATTTAATTTTCTGGAGTTTATTTAAAATTGCGATTCGGTATTCTCAGCGGCAGATTTTAATTGCCTTCTTTTGCTTCGTTGATGTGTGTTTCTGCCTTCCCCATGGCTTAACTAATCCCTGTAACTAGCAGTCTGGTTTGTGTACAATAAAAGAGTGCCGAAAGCACCTTCTTGAATTGCTAAAATTGTGTTTGGTGATACCTGTAGAAAGAAAAATATCAAAATAGTCCACATGTTCAACATCATATGACCAACATGACAGACAATAGAGCCTTGGACAACTTACTACCTTTGCAATGAATTAAATTTGGAATACTATCCCGGCTGCAATTTGGTGGTGCATCTGGAAAGAGAGAAATGATAGGTTGTTTGATAGTAGGAAGAACAGAGTCATTGATATCAAACACAACTGTATTGTTTTGCTTAGTTTTTGGTGTGACATGGCAGATGTACATGCTTCTGACCCTTGTGCCATGATTGACTTTATTAGCACATTACATAATTTGTAATGTTGTTTCTTTTTCTTGTAACCCATCCAGCAACTCCTTCTTGCTAGTTTTATTATATATATATATATATATATATGTATGTATGTATGTATATAATATATTGCTCTTTACCGATAAAAAAAATGAATGAGATGAAAATCAGACAGAGAACTCTTATTAATCGCAATGAATGAGATGAAAACCTGGTACATAAGTTGAACATTAGGCGTTTAGTTATATAGATGTCTTGTAGAAAAAAAATTGTGCTTGGCTAATCTTAAAAAGACAACGAGAAAGAATTTAGCTTAAAGATATGCTGGGTTTCATGAATGAGAATATGTACTAGCTTATTAATTGACCTACAATTAAGATTATTGGGTTGTTTTGGACTGTCTATTTGTCTCTGGTGTGATGTGAATAACTGTGTAAAGGTATTCAATAATTTAGTATTAAGCCATTAATATTCCTTAGCATGTTGAGTCTATTGTAAGGATCTATACCCTCCCTCAAATGCATTCTGATCAACTAAATTAGAAAGAGAGGGCTATCGATCAGTAGAGTCCAATTACATCGACCTGAATTTTGATCTGAGCACACTAATTTGTTGTGGAATGAATCAAATTCAGGTCCTGTATTTTGTACACCACTCAAATGAAAGCCCAAAAGAGAGAATGTACCTTCATAAAATCCTGACATTGGAACACACTTTCTAGAAACAGTTGCAGAGCTCTAAGAACATTGTTACCTTTAAGGTGAAAATGGAGTAATTTGTAGTGACCATTTATCTGGCACTACCACTATATTTTGACCACTTAGGAAGCAGTTAAACTATTTCCGAGCAGATAAGAAGGAATCTCAAAAGATTTTGATTGTGATAAGAAAATAAGAACTACAAAGAACACAAACAAGGAAACACTGCTATCTAATATTTTTCTTCTGTTCATTTTGTCCTCTTTTGAGATGATTGCCTGGGGAAAAGCATCTGCATACTACTCTTAACACACTATTCAATTTGTTATTTCATTTCTCACATTGTACAAGATATCTTGTGAGAAGTTTATGCAATCGCCATCGCTAAAAAGAAAAAATATCGTCATCTACAATTTTCTAGCCATTTTCAGTTCACTTTTCTGGTACTCTAAAAGGTCCACTATCACTTGCAACTTAACCTGTGATTCTCACTATTTATTTTGATTCCAACATCTTTTCTGGCTACTAGTTTCGGCTACCTTCAGTTAACTTTCCTGCAGAACTCTAGCATCCTGATTACTTCTACACTAATTTTGTGATACTTTTGAGGATCAATCGATGCTTTTGACATTAGCCTAAAATTTTTCTTAATTTCACAGCGAGATATTGTATTTCTTTGGCGAATAGATTATTCTGATGACTTTTCATGCTTCAATAATCAATATCAATATCCTATATGGTTATAATGAGTTCCTTCGGTACAATGCACAGTAGTCCCAATAAGTAGCTTTTGTCACTCAAACTAATAATCCTGTTTACTAAACTGTGATTCGTCATCATATAAGCAAATAAATCTATTACCAAATTAATGCTAATAAACAATAAGAGATTAGTCATTTGTCTCTTATTGTTACAATTAATCATTTAATCATGTAGGTGAGGTTTTAATGTCAAGAGTGATTTTCATGTATTATACTATGTGATATTGAATGGTTATTTTGGACAGTCTATTTTTCTCTAGTGTGATGTGAATAACTGTGTAAAGGTATTCAACAATTTAGTATCAAGCCAATAACAATAACTACTCCAGGAACATTCCTTAGAATCTTGAGACTATTCTTTCTCTATTTCATACCAACTCTGGAGAACCCAGTTATGTGCATCTGATCGTAACAAGTTGTGCATTGTAGTATTTTTCTTATCTTTTATCTTTTTTCTTTAATCTGATTTTATGTACTCTCCAAGGTTATGGCACCTAGTAAGCAATGGATGCAGCTTGTTGATAATCGGCTCGATGAAGCCTACTTAATCGGAGTGCAAAAGTTTTTGGATTATGCTTTTCAAAAAATAGGAGAAGAATATGAAATACGATGTCCATGTGTCAAATGCTGTAATACAACTTTAGGAACTCGTAAGATAGTTGAGACACATTTGAAAGTATATGGAATAATTCAAAATTATACTTTTTGGTATCATCACAGGGAAAATTTTGGTGAGCCATTGTCAGAATCTGAAGATGAAGATGGTGATGAAGGAGAAGAATGTGAGAGTGAAGATGAAGTGCAAGAACTGTTGAGAGATTTATATCCTAATCTTGATGAAAGAACTGCGCACACTAATTGTGATGATTTACTTGAAGGGGAACCAAATGTTGAAGCAATAATTTTTAACAGGCTATTGAAGGATTTCGAGCAGCCGTTGTACGAAAATTCAAAAGCTTGAAAGCATTCCTCTTTGATAAAATTGCTTCACATCAAAAGTATGGGTCGTTGGAGTAATGAGTCATTTACAATGTTATTGAAAATGTTAAAAGAGGAGTTGTTACCTGATGGTGCCAACTTGCCAAAATCATATTATGAGGCAAAGAAGATAATTCAAGACCTTGGGCTTTCTTACAACAAGATTGATGCTTGTACTAATGTTGCATGTTATACTGAAAGGAGGATAGCTTACTTGATTCTTGCAAAGTTTGTGGTGTGTCCAGATAGAAAATAGATAGACATAGCGGGGAAACAAGGAATAAAAAAGGTAAGAAGATAGCACTTTACGCTATTTTCCATTAAAGCCTAGGCTTCAGAGGCTATTTATGTCTACAAAGACATATAATTTAATGACATGGCATAAAGATAAAAGAGTTGATGATGAAATAATGAGGCACCCAGTTGATCAATGGCGTGAAAGTCATTTGATGAACTTCATCCTTCATTTGCGGCCGAGCCTCGTAGTGTCCGACTTGGACTTGCTAGTGATGGATTTTAGCCATTTCGGAATTCAAAAACCTCATATAGCATTTGGCATATGGTTCTTATTCCTTATAATTTACCACCTTGGTTGTGTATGACCTCATATAGCATTTGGCATATGGTTCTTATTCCTTATAATTTACCACCTTGGTTGTGTATGAAACAAAAAAAATTTATTTTGTCAATGCTTATTCCTGGTCCAGATAGTCCAGGAGATGCAATTGATACATATCTACAATCTTTAATAGAGGAATTGAAAGAGTTGTGGGAAGTTGGCATTGAGACCTTTGATGCATCAGCTAAACAAAATTTTAAGCTGCATGCTTCTTTGTTATGGACCATCAATGACTTTCCTGCCTACGGAAATATATCTGGGTGGAGTACAAAAGGAAAATTGGCATGTCCATGTTGCAATAAAGATACTTCCTCAATTCGATTGGCTAATTGTAAGAAACATTGCTTTATGGGTCATCGTCGCTACCTTCCTCTTAGTAACAAATGGAGGAATGACAAGGATTCATTTGATGGTACAAAAGAAAAAAGGCTCCCGCCAAAAATGTGTTCTGGTATTCAGATACTTAATCAAGTGTAAGATCTTGAAGGGATACAGTTAACAAAGGATCCAAAAAAAAGGAAGAAGATATCACATGAAAATTAAAAGGATAATTGGAACAAGAAAAGTATCTTTTTTGAGCTTCCATATTGGAAATCTCTCTTGTTGCGACACTATTTGGATGTTTTGCATATTGAAAAAATATATGTGGTAATATTATCGGGACAATCATGAATGTCAAAGAAAAGATTAAGGACACAATTAAAACTCGGTTAGACTTGCAAGAAATGAATATTAGGCCGGAATTGCACCCTATGAAAAGAGGGAAGAAAGTTGAAGTTCCAACTGCATGCTACACATTGTCTCCTGAAGGTAAGCACAAACCATTTCTTAAAGAATTTAAAGGTTCCTGATGGATTTTCATCTAATATTTCTCAATGTGTGAACCTAAAAGATCACAAGATATCTGGGTTGAAAAGTCATGATTGTCATGTTCTTTTGCAACATATACTCCCTCTTGCACTTCGTGGTATGTTGTCCAAAGAAGTGTGTGAACCACTTATTTAGTTATGTTTATTTTTTAATATTCTTGGAACAAAGGAGTTAAGGATTGATGACTTGGAACATACTGAAGCTCACATTCCTATGACACTTTGCAAATTAGAAAAAGTCTTCCCTCCTTTATTTTTTGATGTCATGGTGCACTTGCCTATTCATTTAGCTAGTGAAGTTAAGATTGCTGGACCTATTTATTATCGGTGGATGTATCCTGTGGAACATGGCTATATTTTTTGAAATCTCTCATTGTAATAGGGCATGTCCAGAAGGTTCAATTGCAGAGGGTTATATTGCAAATGAATGTATGACCTTTTGCTGAAGGTATCTGCATATGATTGACACAAAATTCAATCGGCCTGAACGAATTTATGATGGGGGGTTGAAAAAATCTAATGGAGTATTATCTATATTTTATCAACCTGTACGTACTCTGGGAGCTAAAGATCAGTGTGAGCTTGAAGCACATGAATTGGAACAAGCACATATATACATATTGAAGAATTGTGATGAAGTCATACCATATCTCGATTATGGAGAGTTCATTCATATCGTCTCATTTTCTTATTTTCTTTAGGGTATTTTTTTCTATATGACATTTATGGTTCACTTCAACTTTGTAGAGAGTTTGCACAAACTCATGTTGATACTGCGCAATACTTGTCTGATGCAGAATGAAACCGACAATTTATTGAATGGTTTAAAGTTAGGGTGAGTTATACATAAACATCAAATTAGACATTTTAATTTTGTATTACTAATTCTTAAGCATTCAACTTAATCTTGTTGATAGGTTGCACAATTGTATAAAGAAGATGATAGTTGGATCATGAAGATCTGCTCTCACTTTCACGTGGTCCTACCCAATATGTGACACATTTTAATGGTTACATTGTTAATGGATATAGATTTCATGTAGAAGATTATGATAAAAAGTTAAGGACTCAAAATTGTGGTGTTGTTGTAGTTGGGGAGAACGATAAAGATAGCGAGAACATTGATTACTATGGAGTTTTAATAGATGTAATTGAATTACAATTTGTCATGGGTAGAAGGGTGATTTTATTTCGATATGATTGGTTTGATGTGTATGATAAAATAAAAGGAGTTAAAAAGGATGGATATGATTTCGTGAGTGTTAATCCAACGAGATATTTGAAATAAATGAGCCTTTTGTTTTAGCGGGGCAAGAATCTCAAGTGTTTTATGCTAATGATAATTCCAACAAAGGTTGGCATGTAGTGAGGAAGACTCAACCTCGTGATTCATATGATATTGTGAAACAAATGGATGATGATATTGTAGACTTAGGAAATCCTTCACTAAAGAAACGAAAAAGAAATGATGAAGTGAAGTATCTCTTTATGAATTAGTATATTCATTGTATATATTCTTATGTCATGATTTCTTTTAATATTACAATTGTCACATATTTTTTTCTCCATTTATTTTTACTTTTGGCTCTTTGCAGGTTCAATATGACACCATTAAAGATTGAAAATGAGGTGGGATCAACAACAAAGACTACTGCCAAATATACATTCGTTTTGCCAGGTGCTATAAGAAAGGGACAAGGACGAGGACGAGGACTTAGATCTTTGGTTGAGAAAGAGAATACGCTAACTAAGAGTTTTTTCCCTCAATCTAGTGATCTAGTTGTCACGACCCTAAACCAAAACTCGGTCGTGATGGCGCCTCTCGTGAAGACAAGGCCAGCCGACACACTTCCAATTCGAAGTTAAACAGCTAAACAGCAATACGACAAGGTAAAACATGATTTAATAATGCTAAACAGCGGATAATATCATAACAAGGCGGAAGTACAACCCAAACACAGCCCAAACCGGGGTGTCACTAGTCATGAGCATCTACTAAGTCTAAATACAACTGACAAGGTCTAAAATGTACTCAGTACAGTCTAATAGAATAAAGAGAGAGAAAGCAGTGCTGCGAACGCCGGCAGCTACCTTGCTAACTCCACTGACAACTGCCACCAAGCTCAGAAAAATATTTGAATCTGCACATAAGGTGCAGGGAGTAAAGTGAGTACTCCAACTCAGTGAGTAATAATCATAAATAAAGACTGGGTGGTAAGAAATCACGAAAAGAGCATCAACATGCTGTATAGAAGCAGTTTCAAAACCAGTAAGGAAGCAATGAAGCTGTAAAATCCTTTAAAACATCTTAGCTCAGTTTAAACCCTTTTGAAAATAACTTTTCCAACAGTTGCGCAAATGAATACTTTCTTGGCCATGCAAGTATTAGTATGGAGGGGATTACACTACACCAGGCTATTGTCAGATGTTGGACTGCAGAGGTAGTGCCAAGATTAAAAGCTATTATGCAAGCTTTACCATCGGTGATCGTATGGGAATTGTGGAAGATGAGAAATAGTTATAAATATGGAGATGCATTTACAATTAATAGGGTGGTATATCAGATCTCAACAACGTTGCAATCCCTCATAAAGTTGAGAAAGCCAGCAATGCAGAATGTCCCTAACAGATGGCCAGACATGATCAAAATGATGGAACAATATACCCCTACTCTGAAATATTCAAAGGTGCTGTGGGAATTTCCAAGCCAAGGATGGATCAAAGTTAATATTGATGGGGCATCTAGGGGTAATCCAGGTAGGAGTTCTATTGGATATGTATTGAGGAATGAAGAGGGGGATGTGGTGTATGCATGTGGAAAAGAAATTCCTGAAGGCTCAAACACATCTGCTGAAGCTACTGCTATATATGAGGCTTTGAAATTCTGTATAGATAATGACTATATCCTCATTGAGTTGCACACTGATTCGATACTGCTGAAGAATGTCATAATTGGGGAGTGGAAGCCACCATGGGTTATATCTAGGGTTGTTAAGGAGATTAGAGAGCTGATGGGTAAAGCCAATGTAACAGTGGCACACACTTATCG
The DNA here is from genome assembly GCF_001879085.1 of Nicotiana attenuata. Classification (NCBI taxonomy): domain Eukaryota; kingdom Viridiplantae; phylum Streptophyta; class Magnoliopsida; order Solanales; family Solanaceae; genus Nicotiana; species Nicotiana attenuata. The sequence continues at coordinate 19,231 of NW_017675061.1, forward strand.
TGAGGGCAATAGTTTAGCAGACCACATTGCAAACTATGCACTAGATGTTGGCCCTATAGAGTGCTATAGTTTTGAAGAGCTGGATGTACAAGGTAGGAGACTGGTGAATAGTGACAAGATGCAATGTCCATGTATCAGAGTTACAGTTGCAAGGAGTTAGGGAAGGAAGGAGAGGAGCAGACAATGCAGAAAAAGTTCAAAGGAGAAGTCACTTATGCACATCATGTTCAAATCCATCTGGAGGAGAGCATGATGAGGTATTTTTTTTTACTAACATAGTGTTCTTTTTTGCAGGTGAGAAGGCTACATCTATGCTCTATTCTCTAATAGATATCCAATTGGCGGTATTAGTGCATTGCACTCAGTCCAATGGAAGGAAATTAGGGATAGACAAAAGTATAGGGACAAGGAAGAGTACCTTGTTGCAATTTCATGGCAGGTACTGTTTTCAAAAAAACCATTCAATGGTGGAGTGTATCTGGGAGATACTCAAGCTCAAATCAACACTCCAAACACAATGGACACATGTTTCATGGATCTGAATGCATACAAACAAAAGGAAGATGACAGAAGGCACATCAAAAGGAGCAGATTCAAGAATGAGTATAGCTGGTACATAGTCGAATCAACTGGTGGATCAGTGCAATGCTCAAATCACTTTCAGACCCTCATACAGGGAGTCAGGCAATGCAATATACAGCACATCATAATGCTGCAGATTACCAGATCCAAATCCTAAAGGAGGAGGAAATGATGGTCTGGGTTTATACTAATAATGCGTTCTTTTTTGCAGGGGAAATTACTGTACACATGCCCTCTTATTTGTTACAAATTCAAAGGGTGGTATTAGCACTAGTTGCTCATTCCCTTGGAGGAGTAACAGTAGGAGGCACAAGCATGGGTAGAAATGTAATGCCCAATCAGCTGGACAGTTGGGGATCAAATAATGCAGTGCTAGGGGCTAGTGGTAATCAAGAAAGGTCACACAAGAAGGAATATTGGAGGCAGCTTGACAAACAACCAATTTTGGTCAAGGTATGGATGTACACAGTTGTGCAATTGATACAGAAATGGCTGCAAACACGACAGACAACAGAGGGAAGCAAGGAACTATATGAGGCACTTCTGCAGATGTTCATGCTCACTCAACATAAGGTAGGCAGGAATTCATTTGATGGGAACTGGAATGCAAGGGAAGAGGAATCACGCGGTTGGATGCTGGGAATGCAATGGTCTACAACTACATTTATTAAGAAAGGAGATGCAGCTCTAATCATGAAGGAGGTTGCATTTCATAGTTCCATTTGTGTTACAGATACAGATCAGAAAACGACTACAATGACAATATTATGCTTGCGTTTCATACATCAATGGGAAGTTGGTCAAAGAGTTGGAAAACACACAAGTCATAAATCGTATAATTTTGAAGACAGTACATGGGTAATTTTTACGTATCTTTTGATTTATATGCTTAGAAGGAACATTGTGACATTAATGTTGAGTGCATTGCTCAATATTGATAATAGGACATACGTAAGAGTCAAAGTTAATTTCTATCACTGTGTAAAACCTCCTGACATTGTGTTTGTTGTTTTTTGATTAGATAAATAAAAACTAGTCCTAGGCATTGCCTAGTGGATTTTATTAAAAAAAAAAAAGATAAGCACAGAAATCCGCCCCTCGGGCACAAATACACAATTAAGCAAGTAAATGACAGGCAAATTAGAAAGATAAGCACATAAGGTTCGCCCCTCGGGCACAATGTCAACAAATCCGCCCCTCGGGCAATATCTCAGAACAGTACCAGCCCCTTGGGCAATCACATAGAACAATACCTGCCCCTCGGGCTATATCACACATCACACTGGGTACCCGCGCTCACTGGGGGTGTGCAGACTCCTGGAGGGGCCCCTTTCGGCCCAAGCGCAATATCAAGTCATCTCGTGGCATCATAAACAGGTCCTCCACCTCATATCAATATCAAGCCACCTCGTGGCGTACAATCTCAAGCCCTCGGCCTCATAATCAAATCAGTGTATCACCGCTGCGGCGTGCAGCCCGACCCAAAAGATATCCTCACAACACAGGCCCTCGGCCTTACTCAGTCAAAAATCACATAAGCCTTTCGGGCAACAGTAAAACAATATTTCTCAGCCCAAAACATCATTTAAATATCCTTTGAGTATTAAAATAGAGTAAACATGGCTGAATTTTAAAAATAGTGGAAATAACATGACTGAGTTCAAGTATAAAGTCAAAACAGTGAGGAAACATCAACAAAAACCCCCCCGAAGGGTTCAAATAGTTGGCACGAAGCCCAAATATGGCATGCGGCCCACATAATGATGATAACAAATAGATTTCAGTCAAATATGCGGTAAAATCATCAATCGGAACGAACCAAGTCACAATCCCCAATAGTGCACGACCCTACGCTCGTCGTCAAGCGTGTGCCTCACCTCAATATAGCACTACAATGTGCAATCCGAGGTTTCAAACCCTCAGAACATCATTTACAATCATTACTCACCTTGAACCGGTTACATCTCTAGCTCGCGACGCCTTTGCCCCTCGAATCGGCCTCCATGCGCTTCGAATCTATCCAAAATCAGAACGAAGACATCAAAATATGCCAACGGAACAAAGCCCAAGCGAAAACAATCAATAACGGGCACTAATCTCGAAATTAGCAAAACCCGAGCCCCGGATCCACTTCTCGAAACTCAGAAATTTTCACATCAATAGAATCCTCATCCTCATACGAGTTCATACATATCAAGAACATCAAATTCCGGACACAAATGACCCTTCAAATCCCAAATCAAAAGTCCAAAATTCCAAGCTCTAGTTCTTCCATTTTTAGCTTAAGTTTCCATGATTTTCTAGGTGGAATTCACATAATAATCGAGTTTTTAGTCCAAGAATCTTACCTCCCAACGATTGTCACACCTCCTTTTTTCCCGAGGGGAGGAAAGAAAGGAGTTTTTCCCAATTTAAGTGACATTATTTGAAAAGGGATTAATTTATTCTAATTTAAAGAGTCGCCACATGGAATAAATATTTACGGTGTCCCAAGTCACCATTTATTTAAAAATCCCAATTCAAGGAAATTGACTCTGATTAAGTCTGCGAAACACAGAAGACCGGGTAAGGAATTCTGTTAACCCGGGAGAAGGTGTGAGGCACTCCCGAGTTCCGTGGTTCTAGAACGGTCGCTTTACTAATTATACCTGGCTTAACTAATTCTGGATATTTTATATTCTTGAGAAATTTATGCACTTTTGCCTTAAACCGCTTTTAGTTGCTTGATTATTTGTAATTATAGAATTATCTCGAAACGAATCACGCGTACGTGTATTCGTTTTGTTTGGTGTGTCAGGAATCATGTCACGCGTACGTGTACACAATTAAGAACACTTTATTAGTTTTAAGGTTATTTCGCCTAAAGTTGCGCGAATGGATACCTTGGTTTTAGTTTTGGGAATCGTAATTATGTCACGCGAACGTATACATAATCACAATGATTCAATTAATTAAGAGCACGTCTAAAGCATTTCTTTCCTAAGTTGAGATTGTTGTACGGCATAAGTTATGATGGTTATTGTTAGTGGAAAGGCTTGACTTAGCTATTTTTAGTAACTAATTATAACTTAGCGTTCTATTTTATTTTTTTATTTTTTTGGGAATTGACGTAGGCTGACTATCTAGGAGGCTTTTTCATTGTTATGGAATTAACTATTATAGAATAAAGGAAGAAGATGGGCCAATTCGTTATTGACGAATAGTCTGCTGGACTTGGATTAATGTTTCAGTGTTTCGTAGGCCTAGAAGAGTAAGAAGATTAGGCTCGTACATATTAAAAGCCTACCTACAAATGAGAAAATGACCCACTCATTTATGTATCTTACACAACACAAATACTTAGTCAAATTCACAAATGAAATAATATATACCAATCAACTTTCATTTCTAAATTCTATAGGACTAAACAGAATATTATATTCACACAAGTGATTAAAAAAAAATTCTTCAAAACACCAAATCGAGAAAAAAGAATCATGGAAAACAACTAATTAAGACTAAAGAAAAGATATTCCAATAGAAAAAGAATACACTTGATCAAATGTTTGCCAAAAACAATGCAATAACAGTAAAAGACAAGTTGAGAAGTAACCTTCCGTTAGCAAAATTCCTTCAATAATACTAAAAACCTCCAACAAATAACTTTTACATCAACTGATTTGTTCGGATAAGAGCGACAATCCAAAAGAACTTGAAAGAAACAACGGACTTTCGCCGGAGCTCAAGACCTCGCCGTGAAACTCGAACGGAACTAGCAACCAACGACCAAAGCTTTAACTGAACTCGATCCCAAAAACGCTGTTGTTTTTGTGAGGAAAAGAGGATTGTTTTCGATCAGCTGCGTTTTTGGACAGTTTCGAGAGTGATTTTGGGTGGTTTTCGAGGCTTGAAAGCTTCTTGTTTGGATGGAGAACAATGGTGATATTTTGGGTGGCCTTAATGGTACTTTATTGCTGATTTTTGGTGAGGGATAGTGAGCTTTTCATGACTGTAAAAATGGTGAAAGCTACTAATTTTTTGGGGAAGGAGTTGCTACCTTTTTCCTCTGTTTTTTTTTTTTTTTTTTTTGTGTTCTTCTTCTCTTATATAAAGAAGCATGAGGTTGGTTATAAGTAGATGGAGATGTGGGTGTGAGTGTGTGATCCTGGGTAGAAGACGTGAGTGAAGCGGGGAAAATGGAAAAGTTGGATCAGATTTTTGTAATCTCTTTTTTCTTTCTTTTTCGTTAGTTTTTTATTTATTTATTTTTTTTAACTTTTCTTAACCTTTGTTTTATTTAAATAAAAGAAGATAAAACATACATACATACATACATACATATATATATATATATATATATATATATCAACCAACTTACTTTTAGACTTAAAACTTAAAGAAACTATATAAATAAGAAAACTCAATATTTACACTAAAATTTAAATTATACTAAGAAAAATACTACTATAACTTACATTTAAAATTAGAAGAATTTCTTTCCTATTTACATTGAATAAATCTTATATTCTAGAATCTGAATATTTTTTGTAGTTTTTTAAATTTTCTAATAAAACCTATTAAAAAGTAAGATAAAAAATTTAAAATATTAAGATTAGACCTAAAAGAAATATTTACACTAAAGTAGTATAGGATTTGCGTTGTGGTCAAAAATTAGGTGTTCACAACGATTCCCTTTGAATCCCTCTTCAATCTCTTCAAAAATCTCCAAAAACGAGCAGTTATGGGTGAAAATAGACCCACATTCGCGAACAAGACGAGTTTAAAAACTTCTGCCCAGGTCTGACTTTCCTTCTTCCGAACACGTCAAACTCTCGCGTTCGCGAAGCACAAACCTATATTGACCACTTTTTCCTCTATGCGAAGCGTAAAAACCCATCGCGAACGCGATGCTTCCACTATCTAAACCTTCGCGAACGCGCTCACACCTACGCGAACGCGATGAACAAATGACCTTGAACCCATCTGACCCAACTTTCTCTACACGCGATCGCGAGTGCCTTCTCGCGAACGCGATGCACAGCTTCGCAGCCCTTCGCGAACACGGCACCTGCCTCGCGAACGCGAAGGCCAAACTTTCACCTCCCTCAGCAGACTCTTCGCGAACGCGAGGGTCCTCTCGCGAACGCGAAGACCAAAATGTCTGCAACTGCTGGAACTCCAAATCTGCAATTTTCTGAACTCTCTAATGATCCGCTTGACCAGCCGAAACTCACCCGAGGCCCCCGGGACCTCAATCAAAGGCACCAACACATCCTAAAACCTTATTCAAACTTGTTCCAATCATCAAAACACCTCGAACAACATCAAATCACCCAAAACACATCGGATTCAAGCCTAAGTTTCTAAAATCTTCCGAAATACGCTTTTGATCAAAAACCCAACCAAACCACGTCCGAATGACCTGAAATTTTGCGCACACATCCCAAATCACATAACGAAGCTACTGCAACTCTCGAAATTCCATTCCGACCCTTATATCAAAACCTCGCCTACCCACCGAAAATCGCCAAAATATCAACTTCGCCAATTCAAGCCTAAATCTACTCCGGACCTCCAAAACCCATTCCGATCACACTCCTAAGTCATAAATCACCTCCCGAAGCTAATCGAACCATCGGAACTCACATTTGAGCCCTCTAACACATAAGTCAACATCCGGTTGACTTTTCCAACTTAAGCCTTCCTAAAAGAGACTAAGTGTCTCAAACTTCACCAAAACAAATCCGAATCCAATCCGACCAACCCGATACCTCAAAACACGGATAAACAAGGCATAAAGAGGCAGAAATGGGAGAAACGAAGCGGTACTCATGAGGCGACTGGCCGGGTCGTCACATCCTCCCCAACTTAAACAAAGTTCGTCTTCGAACGTGCCCAGAGTTGTTCCAAAAGCCAACCAATCGCTGAATAACCTTACCATGAATATACCCGGGGGTGATCCCACGTCACCCTATCTCCTGTAGGCCCGACAACACATAGAAACTAAAATTTCACAATCCAATCTAGCCCATAAACTATAGAACCATATTTCCACTTCCAAAATCATCCACAAGATCAGAATCTCATATCTATACTCTGGATAAGCCCGAACCAGCTGTAATAACCCATACCTACAACCTCGATGTAATTACAGGATATACCACATAGCTCAACAATGGTAGCGATAACTTCTAACCACCGCAACTGCACATAATAACCGAATATCGATAGAAAACCTCTTATCAACTAAAGTTTCATTCCAGCACTTTCATATACTGCCAATGATAAATGAAACACGTAGTATACCATAACCATCTCTCAGATCAACTATTCATGAAGCCAATTCTCTGTTGGCAATGACCATAGCAAATTTCTGAACCAACCCTCGATATTTATCCTTCCAACGTGCTAAAATCGAATCCGTTCGTATTCAATAATGATCCCAACGATATCATCTAATTACACACAACCACTCTGGTGACATGACACCGCAATGCAGACTAAAGCCGTAACTTGCACAATCCGCACACCAATAAGAGACAATCTGAACATACTCAACTCATGATAATGACTCAAATGAAAGAGATGTACCTCAATCTTGCCAGTACCACCACAACACAAAGCTGAGAACCCGACTCACATCTGTTACACCCCAAGTTTTCATACGTGAGAGTACGTCGTAAGTCATTGATGTAAGCTCGAAAATGAGATTATATTTGGAAGCAAATAAAGTAAGTTAATCATGTTACCTTGGAGGTTACAAATATTTAATATCATGAATAACAAGTACCAAAAGGGTTGGAAAGCTTAGTCGCTAAACGAATTGAAGAAAATAAGTTTCGTCAAAAATCGACAAGTTTGGAATGTTATAACATATTCTTTTGGGGTGAGACTAGGGTGATTAACATGATGAGGAGGTTAATTTATGAGTTATTGTAGTCGTATTATAGTCGTGTGTTATGTTTTTAAGTCAAACGAGTTATGGAACAAAAGTTAGCAAAGATCATCACAAGTTGCATTTATAATATGCTGAAATTTAGGTCAAATGTAGATGCACTTTTCTCCCAATATACTTGGCATAAATGGATGATCTACATATCAAATTGAAGATCTACGAGTCTAGTTTCCAACGCATTAAACCATTCGTCAATACGACATCGGAGTAGAGAGATATTCGCATTTTCGCGAGACCGCGCAAGCAGCTCCCAATGGGACCCACTTAGGCGGTGGTCGACCTACTTCACTTTATAAACGATTTGGACGCCTATTTTTCACTTATTTTCAACTCAACTTCGTCTCCAAACTTCTCCTAACCCTTCTAAACAGATTTCACAAGTGTTTGAAGTGATTCCAAAGTGATTACACCATATCTCAACATCAAAACTTAGCTCTAGTGAAGAACAACACCTCTTTGAGGTTGTGTTGTCATTGAGGATTGTTGTGGGCTGTATTTGGATGAAATTCCAAGTTGTTGCTGCTCTCTAAGGTGAGTATAACAGCCTACTAATTGTGATTAAGCTTTCTTGTATGTTGGTTAAGTTGTTAGGATGATAAACTACAAGATAGTACTTGGATTAGCTTAAGTCACTTCTATGGTGTTGTATTGCTATTGAGGGTTGTTGTGAGCTGAATATAACTTGGATTTCGACTTGAAGTTACTATAGGAGTTGTGTGTATTGTCTTCTTGCATGTGCTTAAGGTTATCTTGATGTTGATTAAGTTAAATGGATGGAGTAGACGTCAACTAGTGAATAAAGCTACTAATTGAAGATAGTTGGAGTTGAGGATTGTTTCCTTTGTTATAAATATATGGTATAAGGATGGAATCATTGATGAATTACTTCATTATCATGTTAATGATACTGTTAAATTAATGTAAGAAGTCTATAAGGGGTGATATGTGTTATACGGATTCCAATCGGAGCTTGCCGCTCGTCGTGAAGTAGTTGTGACTTGTTGTTGTTATATGGTGTCTTGTTATTGATATTTATAGGTTGCTGGACTTCCCTGGCTGTTGTTGTTGGTATATGGTATTGGAGGAGGCCCTTGTTACAAGGGAGATGCTGCCCGAATTTACGTAGACGAGCTACTAGCTTAAGTTACAGACTTAGCCTTTGTTCAACACTGATTTTGAATCTCCTTATGCTATGATAGATCGAGTTGACTTGTTTGAAGAGTTGCTTGGAAGGTATTAAGGACTCAACATGTTTAAGGTATGTTAAGGCTCTTCCTTCATTCTTTTGGCATGATCTAAAGTGAAACGAAAATAAACGATACGCTATTTCATAATGAATCTACTCCTAGCAACTAAGGTTGTCCATGTTATTCTTTCCTTACAAAGTTATTCCAAGAAAGTATATATGATCCTTGAGTCCTAGTGAAGTTCATATTGATGGTATGATGTCCATAATGTTAATCGATGGTGCAATGACCTTATGTCACTCCAAAAGGTTTAGAACGTGACTCCATGAGTCCAGCATGCATTATATATGTATCTACTTTACTCTACCGAGCCGCGCTATAGTCGGCCGGGTATGGCACCTATTGTGCAATCACTGATCAGTTGGGTTTACCGAGCTCCACGTGGCCGGGTACGATTCTACCGAGCCTTATGATGGTCGGGTACGTTTTTACCGAGTCCTCTTTGAGGCCGGGTATGATATGATGATGATGATGCCCACAGAGGCGTATGTTTTTAAAAGCTTATGTATATATATGTATTATGCATTTCATGTCAGTAGCCCCCAGAGGAACTCAGATGTTACAGGTTGTATCTCCTCTATCTCTCTTTACGTTACTGATCTTGTTTATGCTTTCCTGCCTTACATATTCGGTACTTTATTCGTACTGACGTCCCTTTTGCCTGGGGACGCTGCGTTTCATGCCCGCAGGTCCCGATAGACAGGTTGACATTCCTCCTAGTAGGCTATCAGCTCAGCGAAGGTGTTGGTGTACTCCACTTGCTCCGGAGTTGCCTATTTGGTCAGTATGCTTTGGATATGTATTAATTGGTATGGCGGGGCCTTGTCCTGACCTTTATGATTTTATGTAGTCTTAGAGGCTTGTAGACAGATGTCAGGTGTATGGATACTTGTATGGCCTTGTCGGCCTATGTCTTGAGTTTACAAATGGTCATGTCGGCCTTATAGGCACGTATGTCACATGTATAAGTTTGTATATCATGTTCGGTCATCATATGTTGAGTATTCCCTTATGTTTTATTTTTGTTATCTCATGACATGTTTTCTATCTCATTTACCCTTGATAGTATGATAAGAAAGATATGTTACGTTGGTACTCGGTTGAGTAAGGCACCGGGTGCCCGTCGCGGCCCTTCGGTTTGGGTCGTGACAACATCGTAGAAATAGAACACACGAATCTAACCCGCAAGGTCATATCTCCACATAACTCTGCTGCAATGCGCGATCCTATCCAAATACTGCTCCACATGAAACACCTCAAGTCACTCTGCTCGAAATTGACGACCACGCGCAATTGATGTCTAGAACCAAAGCAAATCATCATAACCACAGTGAAGCAAATACATAACACTACTCAACCCAAAAGGATATAACCGATACGCCATCCGCCGAGCAATATCCAATACTCTTTCCCGCTCGACTTCCACTAAGAAACCCCAATGGAACCGCACCATCTGTGCCTATACCCAACAAATCATAATGCCTCGCAACATAGAAAAGGTAACTCATAGACCTCCCCAGATTACTAATAAGTTTAATAACAATCGAATCAACACATCCCTCAACAATACAATCCGGAGCCAACCAAGCCGACTCAAGTTAGAACATGCATCCATATTGGCCTGCCAACGAACTCCTTATCCAGGAAATCCTGAAGCTGCTCCTTCAACTCCTTTAACTCTGCCGGTGCCATACGATGCGGTGCCCGGCATCAAATCAATATCGAAATCAACGACCTTGCCTGGCGACATGCCCGACCACAAGAAACACATCTAAAAAGTCCCTCACCACCGGAACTGAATCAATATGAGGAGCCTCTGCACTAATATCCATCACGAGAGCCCAAAATAAGAAAAAAAAAAACAATCCTTCCCAGCCATCCGCTGGGCCTTCAGAATATAAAACCACTCTACTAAGGACATAATCCGTCGAACCTCGCCACTCGGTCCGTGGCATACCCGGCATAACCAACATCGCCGCCTTAGCGCAATAGCTCCGAATGATACAACACTGAGACAACCAGTCCATACGCAATATCACCTCTAAAATCTAACGTACCAAGCAGCAAAAGATCCCCTCGGGTCTCCAAACCCCGATAGTCATTAAACAGTGCTGATACACACGACCCACAACCACAACATAGCCTGAATATGAGAACTCCCAGTCTCCAACTCCATATAGCACATGAATGACATATCCGATTCCAATTCCACCGTCCGAGCACATACCACATCTCTAATATCCAGTCACTCCACGAGAGATACTCTAACATTCTTCTGTGCCTCCAAGCAAACTCAAATATCAGCAGTCGATCTAACAAGAAAGTGCCGCAATACTACCAAAGTACCATCAACTTAATCACATTGCCTTTTTCTTAAATATATACCCTCGTCAAATTACCTCCAACTAGCAATACCATTTCCTTAATCATATGAAGATCATCTCTCCAATTATCTGAAACTGCCCGTGCTGCCTGAGAACTTATGGCCTTCCGTTCAGAACTGAACCACAACCTTACACACGTAAATCTCAACCTCCACATATACCGCATATACCAATCCATCCTAAAATAACATGAGAATTTCATATCCCTTCCGATCCATAAGCAACTATGTACTCAACCAACCAAGAACTTTTCCATTGATCCCATTCTAGAAGAAAATCACTATACATCTCAAGCTCCTCACGCCAGCAGAAAATATACATCTCAAACCGTGGTAGAAATCAACAAGAACTCTCCGACTCCCCTTGCACAAAAACCAAGTATGTCAGGAGTGAATCCTCCTAACTCAATCAACCTACTCAGGCCACTAAAACCCAAGAGCATTACCGCGAAATACTTGTAGAACTCATTACCTCCTAAACACCCAAAGAGCTAATCATATCCTTACCATACCGATCTAGCCTACTACCAAGCTATCCCATCTATCCGAGCTCCCTTCTAATTTACCTTCAATTGATACTCCTTCTCGCCATAACATCACATTTCCTCAACCCAAACTCACCACACGAGACCCAATCATAATACCACACAGCCTAAGGCTCATAACCCGCTGAATACTCTTTTAAATGTTCCCAAAAGCACCACATTCAAGGTACCTATCCTGAAAGGACTTACTGCGAATCTAAAGCCATTACCTTCACCTTCCCGATACTGATATATAGAATCCCATAATTAATATAGAAAATACCACAAGTCTTGCCATCTTCCACTGAAAACTCAGTTTCTAGCCATAAGTACAACTTGCAAATTTCCACTTGTTACATGTAAAACCCAGAACGCATTAGAACCATTATCTATAGTCATCCACTCTACCCAAACTGCAATTAGCCCGATCAAAAGAACCGAACAACCTGCGCCTCATTAGCACTCCTGACACTGCAGCATATAACCTTACCTTGATGCTACCAAGCCACTCCCTTTCCTATGCACTGAGCATTCTTTATCAACAACAACTCAAGACATTCCGTGATTCTCAACACCTATGAAGCATCCTATAACCTTTGTTACGAATTTTCCTTTACTCGAGCCATCCTCGGTCTCAATCTCCGCCGTCCATAACTGATTCACCTAAACGCTTCAAACTAGAACCGACATAGCACATAACCGTGCAATCAGCTAATCAATAGCAAACTCCCCCACATGGCTCGAAGCCATAGATCAAAACACACGCCATAACCCATAACACATATACTTTATTGCTGCCATAATACCATAGTGAGATTAACTCAATCCTTCATAAGCTCGTGGAACACAGACCATCTGGTACTTCATATCTTCTGCAACTCTCGCATTTGCTCACGTAACAATTATACCCTCTCTCTTAAGCAGCTCAAATTCACATTGCAACACACATGTTTCACTTGTAATTGAGATCTTCTAACGACAACATAAAGATCACACAACTCTAGAACACTTCGCAGGAGATAACCCACCTGCTCCGCCTCAAACTAATATATATATATATATACCTTCCACCGTCATAACCATTACGCAGTCACTTTGTCCTCCTGAGTCTGAACTCATACCGTAACATGAAATATACTTCACTCCCAACTAGGAAACATGAAAAGATTCATCACACGCCCATAACTCGGGGCTAAAACTCGAATCAAGACGGAAATCAAGCACCTAATAGTTCTTCTATCCTCCAGCAAACCCTTCTCATCGCTTCCAAATCATACGAATACATCTCGCAGTCACATCACACTCATCACGTAACTATCCAGTCATTACTCCCCTTAATAGGGACACAACAGAACATATAGATCCAGAAACACGTGCTCACACAATCAGCACCTCGGTGCTCAAGCTATAGGCAAAAATCCGGCCTCGAGTCCTCCAGACTGGCCCAACATCAGCACATAGAGATCACATCTCGCCCCTCAATCAGGGATTCACAAGCCATCGATGCACATCTGATACTGAGCGCTCATGTGCGCATACAAACGCGTGGAAGGAATTTCAAGAGTTACTTTTCAAGCTGAATAAAGGACGCGTGATAAGAATTTCAAGAATGTGAAGCTTTTCCTAAAGGTTCTGTAGCCTCTCGAGGATAATTACAGACATCTCCGTACCGATCCGCGATACTCTACTAAACCTGCTCATGACTCGTGAGACCTATGTAACCTAGGCTCTGATACCAACTTGTCACGACCCTAAACCCAAACCCGGTCGTGATGGCACCTCTCGTGAAGACAAGGCCAGCTGACACATTTCCAGTTCGAAGTTAAACAGCTAAACAGCAATACGACAGGCTAAAACGTGATTTAATAATGCTAAACAACGAATAATATCATAACAAGGCGGAAGTACAACCCAAACACAGCCCAAACAGGGGTGTCACTAGTCATGAGCATCTACTAAGTCCAAATACAACTGACAAGGTCTAAAATGTACTCAGTACAGTCTAATAGAATAAAGAGAGAGAAAGCAGTGCTGCGAACGCCGGCAGCTACCTTGCTAACTCCACTGACAACTGCCACCAAACTCAGAAAAATATCTGAATCTGCACACAAGGTGCAGGGAGTAAAGTGAGTACTCCAACTCAGTGAGTAATAATCATAATAAAGACTGAATGGTAAGAAATCACGAAAAGAGCATCAACATGTTGTATAGAAGTAGTTTCAAAACCAGTAAGGAAGCAATGAAGTTGTAAAATCCTTTAAAACATCTTAGCCCTTTTGAAAATAACTTTTTCAATAGTTGCGCAAATGAAGCCAGAACAACTAGTGCAGATAAGCACAGAAATCCGCCCCTCGGGCACAAATACACAATTAAGCAAGTAAATGACAGGCAAATATGAAAGATAAGCACATAAGGTTCGCCCCTCGGGCACAATGTCGACAAATCCGCCCCTTGGGCAATATCTCAGAACAGTACCAGCCCCTCGGACAATCACATAGAACAATACCAGCCCCTCGGGCTATATCACATATCAAACTGGGTACCCTCGCTCACTGGGGGTGTGCAGACTCCTGGAGGGGTCCCTTTCGTCCCAAGCGCAATATCAAGCCATCTCGTGGCATCATAAACAGGTCCTCGACCTCATATCAATATCAAGCCACCTCGTGGCATACAATATCAGGCCCTCGGCCTCATAATCAAATAAGTGTATCACCGCTGCAGCGTGCAGCCCGACCTAAAAGATATCCTCACAACACAGGCCCTCGGCTTTACTCAGTCAAAAATCATAAAAGTCTATCGGGCAACAGTAAAACAGTATTTCTCAGCCCAAAACATCATCTAAATATCCTTTGAGTATTAAAATAGAGTAAACATGGCCGAGTTTTGAAAACAGTGGAAATAACATGACTGAGTTCAAGTATAAAGTCAAAACAGCGAGGAAACATCAACAAAAACCCCCCGAAGGGTTCAAATAGTTGGCACGAAGCCCAAATATCGCATGCGGCCCACATAATGATGATAACAAATAGATTTCAGTCAAATACGCGGTAAAATCATTAATCGGGGCGGACCAAGTCACAATCCCCAATAGTGCACGACCCTACGCTCGTCGTCAAGCGTGTACCTCACCTCAATATAGCACTGCGATGTGCAATCCGAGGTTTCAAACCCTCAGAACATCATTTACAATCATTACTCACCTCGAACCGGCTACATCTCTAGCTCGCAACGCCTTTGCCCCTCGAATCGGCCTCCACGCGCATTGAATCTATCCAAAATCAGAACGAAGACGTCAAAATATGCCAAGGGAACAAAGCCCAAGCGAAAACAATCAATAACGGGCACTAATCTCGAAATTAGCAAAACCCGAGCCCCGGGCCCACTTCTCGAAACTCAGAAATTTTTACATCAGTTGAATCCTCATCCTCATACGAGTTCATACATATCAAGAACATCAAATTCCGGCCACAAATGACCCTTCAAATCCCAAATCAAAAGTCCAAAATTCCAAACTCTAGTTCTTCCATTTTTAGCTTAAGTTTTCATGATTTTCTAGGTGGAATTCACATAATAATCGAGTTTTTAGTCCAAGAATCTTACCTCCCAATGATTCCCTTTGAATCCCTCTTCAATCTCCTTCAAAAATCTCCAAAAACGAGCAGCTATGGGTGAAAATAGACCCACATTCGCGAACAAGACGAGTTTAAAAACATTCTGCCCAGGTCTGACTTTCCTTCTTCGCGAACGCGGTCAAACTCTCGCGTTCGCGAAGCACAAACCTATATTGACCACTTTTTCCTCTATGCGAACGCGTAAAACCCATCACGAACGCGATGCTTCCACTATCTAAACCTTCGCGAACGCGCTCACACCTACGCGAACGCGATGAACAAATGACCTTGAACCCATCTGACCCAACTTTCTCTACGCGATCGCGAGTGCCTTCTCGCGAACGCGATGCACAGCTTCGCAGCCCTTCGCGAACACGGCACCTGCCTCGCGAACGCGAAGGCCAAACTTTCACCTCCCTCAGCAGACTCTTCGCGAACGCGAGGGTCCTCTCGCGAACGCGAAGACCAAAATGTCTGCAACTGCTGGAACTCCAAATCTGCAATTTTCTGAACTCTCTAATGATCCGATTGACCAGCCGAAACTCACCCGAGGCCCCCGGGACCTCAACCAAAGGCACCAACACATCCTAAAACCTTATTCAAACTTGTTCCAATCATCAAAACACCTCGAACAACATCAAATCACCCAAAACACATCGGATTCAAGCCTAAGTTTCTAAAATCTTCCGAAATACGCTTTTGATCAAAAACCCAACCAAACCACGTCCGAATGACCTGAAATTTTGCGCACACATCCCAAATCACATAACGAAGCTACTGCAACTCTCGAAATTCCATTCCGACCCTTATATCAAAACCTCGCCTACCCACCGAAAATCGCCAAAATATCAACTTCGCCAATTCAAGCCTAAATCTACTCCGGACCTCCAAAACCCATTCCGATCACACTCCTAAGTCACAAATCACCTCCCGAAGCTAATCGAACCATCAGAACTCACATCTGAGCCCTCTAACACATAAGTCAACATCCGGTTGACTTTTCCAACTTAAGCCTTCCTAAAAGAGACTAAGTGTCTCAAACTTCACCAAAACAAATCCGAATCCAATCCGACCAACCCGATACCTCAAAACACGGATAAACAAGGCATAAAGAGGCAGAAATGGGAGAAACGGAGCGGTACTCATGAGACGACTGGCCGGGTAGTCACACTAGTTAAGCAATACATCCAAACAATTGAAACAAGTAAGATTTTTTAAATCTAATGCTTTTAATTTGCATAACTAAATTTAAATGCTTAAGTGTAAGTAATATGTTTTTTTGTCGTCAGGTGCTCTAGGGAAGGGACGAGGACAAGGGATTAAAAACTCTACCATGTCTGCTAGTCAAGGAATGATACATAAAAAACCCCATCGTTCTTGAGAAAGAATATATGAAAATTGATATTCCATTGCCTTCATCTACTGCTCAAGTAAAGCAATACACCCAAAAGGTTGAAACAAGTAAGTTTCTCCAAATCTGTTGTATTTTTTATTGCATATATAACTGAAATTAAATGCCAAATCTTTTACTAATATGATTTCTTGGGTCCAGGTGCTATAGGGAAGGAATGTTTCCATAAGAGTGTTGTTTCTGGTAATCAATGTATTAAAACTCCTTCTAAAAGCACAAGATCGAATTTTACCACGTCTTCTAATCAAGAAATGCGAACAATAGATAAAAAAAATCCTTGGTTGTTGATAAAGAGCATATGCAAACCAATATTTCATTGCCTCCATCTAGTGATCAATTTATGCAACACTCCCAAACAACTGAAGCAGGTATGATATTTTGAATCCATATGTTATTAATTTGTACAACTGAATTTAATTGCTATAGTTTTTACCAAATTATGCAGCCGTAGGTTCTTCGGTAGAAAAAGTTTGAGGGAGGAACGACTACAAAGAAGTTGCATCACTTGAAGTCGGATAAAAGCTGAAAGTAACTTTCTACAATAATCGAACGGTTGGAACAAATAGCAAACTGTTTTTGAGGCACTTGGGAAGAATCGTTCGTGACCGTAATATGTGTCCGTTGGGCGTATCATCGTGGAATGATATTAAGGAAGAATTGTTGAATCAAGTGTGGGCAGCTATTGAGGTAACAACTGTAGCCAAGTGTATAACTGTGCATTTTGAGTCATTTTAAGTCTAAGCACAGTTTGTGAAATCTTTGAGATATTCTCTTGTTTCTTTGTCTAAACAAGACAAGAACAGAATAAAGTTTTCACTAAATAATTTAGGATATCAACCACATAACACAGAATATAATTGTTTGCAATTGCACATATGAATAAACGCCTTGCCCAAAATAAGCTTTTAATCTTAAAAATATTTATGGAGGTTTTGATTTATGTTTTGAAAGAAGGGTAACTATTGAAGAATTTTATTTTTATTTCTTCAAATAGTGCTATGTTTTCTGCTCAGTACAACAGAAGGGATGTTTCCATAAGAGTGCTCTGTTTTCTGCTGAACTAATATAAATTGATGGACATCTTCACTTCATGATAGTATCTTGCAATTCATTAACTCAACTCGTGTTTTGATTATTGTAGGATAAATTTGAGAGTGTTGACATGAATGATCATTGTGATCATATCTTCGTATGGATGAAAGAGTTATGGAATAAATGGAGAGGACACTTGCATGCAAAATATGTGAAGGATAAGCCAAACCAACAGGCTCTTAAGAATATTCCAAATGGAGTAGACAAGAAAGAATGGGAGTGGTTAGTAAAGGAACATTTTTCTTCAGAAAGTTTTCAGGTATGCCTAGTGTTATGTATAACCTGGTCCTGTAATCTATTTCATCATCTTTACAAAATCTTCCTTCAGAAAACAGTGATCAACAGAAATTTATTTCTACTATATCTGGAAGCTGAGTTGTTGTTTAGGTTTATTAAATTTACTAGCATCTGAACACCTACTTTAAGTTCATTGAGAAGCTCACTTGTGTTGATTTAAAAGCCCTGGCAGCTTTATCAACTTTCAAATTAGGATGTTCCCACTTTTAGTATAGTATGATGATTATATTTAAGTATGTTTCACAACTATAGGCGAGAAGCAACAGGAATGCGACAAATCGAGCTAAGTTGAAGATGCTTCATCATATTGGTAGCAAGCCTATTCGAGAGATTATTTATCAAAAGGTATTATCATAAAAAATCTACTTTCCTAAGTAAATATTTACGAGCTATTATTTGACATGTTGGCCTTTGATGTAAAGGGCGGAAAACATGACAATCCACCGGATTTGGCAACAATTTTCTTTGAGACCCGTCAGAAAGATAACAAGCTTGTTGAACCTGAGGCAATTGAAAAACATGTATGTTTGGTAAATTGAATATGTAAATTACTTGAACTTATTATTGATTCTGATTTAATATGTTTTTATATATATTTTGTAGGCTCAAATCGAAGAAATAGTTCAAGCAGATCCATCTCTACCTAGCATAGAGATTGTAGAAAAATCTTGTGGACCTCAAATTCGTAGCCATGTGTTTGGCTTTGGGGGTGGAGTTGTGACGACCCAAAGGGGTCATCACCTGTTTCCTCATTCATTCCACGCTTTCGAGGCCTTAAAAACCTCATTTTTACTTGCCTCGATTTGCGTGCGCAGTCCGGGCGCATAGGCGGAAAGATTATATGTTAAATTCTGTGGAAAAAAAATCAAAATGTGGCTTTGTAATGATTAAAGTTGACTTCGGTCAATATTTTTGGTAAACGGACACGGAACCGTGATTTGACGGTCCCGAAGGGTCCGTAGAAAAATATGGGACTCGGGCATGTGCCCGGAGTCGAAATCCGGGGTCTAGAACCCGAGTAAAAGAATTTTTCTGTGAAATTGTTTTTCTGGAATTATTAAGGAAAATGGAAATGAAAATTTATTAAAACACTATGGTATCGGGCTCGTATTTTGGTTCCGACGCCCGGTACAAGTCTTAAATATGTGTTAAGCGCTTTCTGTAAAGTTTGGTCGAAAACGGACGTCATATGGCGTGTTTCAAACCTAAATATCTAAAGTTTGAAGTTTGTGAAGTTAGAATGAAAAATGATAATTTTGAGGTTTGATTCATTGATTTTGATGTTGTTTTGGCGATTTGATCGCTCGAGTAAGTTCGTAGGATGTTGTTGAGTTAGTGTGTGTGATTGGTTGGGAGCCCCGAGGACTCGGGAGTGTTTTGGAGGTGTCCCGGGATGTTTTACACTTAGGAATTGTAGCAGATTTCTCTGTAATTTTTGCCCAGTTGTTGCCTTCTTCGCGATTGCGGACTCGACCCCGCGTTCGCATAGCTTTGGACTCTCCCTTCTTTGCGTTCGCGGAAAGGCCCCTGCGTTCGCGTACTTACAACCCTTCCTCAACCGCGTTCGCGCCCCCTTTTTATGCGTTCGGGTAAGGCAATCCCAGGGCCCCCACCAGCTTCCTCTTCGCGTTCGAATCACACCCATCGCGAACGCGATGCCCCCAGTTTCTCTTCACCGCGAATGCGTCCTCTTAGTTGCGATCGCGTAGGGTAAAAATGCCCAGTTATATTTTTAATTTCCAGAATCAGAACACACGGGATTTCTTCACTTTTCTCACGAGCTCTCTTCTACCCCAAGCTTTAGGAAGCCATTAAAGCCCCCACTCTTCAAGACCACTTGGGTAAGTAATTCCCCACTCATTTCCTTCACTTTTCCTTCATTAGTTAGCAAGTTTCTAATCCTAAATCACGAAATCAAAGTAGAAATTAGGGGTTTTGGGTAGAGTTAGGGTTTTGAGAATTTTGGGTGATTCAACCTCAATTTGGGGTCGAATCTTAAAACAAATTATATATTTGGACTCGTGGGGTTATGGGTGACTAGGTTTTGGTCCGAGCCTCGTGTTTGGACCATGTGGGCCCGGTGTCGAATTTCGGTATTTTTGGAAGAATGGTAGGGAATTCATATCTAGGCTATGGGATGTTGCCATTGAGTCTTTATTGATACTATTGAATTAATTATGCCTAGATATCATTGTTTCGGAGTCGGATTGTAGAGGAAAGGCGGTATTTGAGGATTGATTGCTATCCTTTAGACTGAGGTAAGTGTTTGATCTAACTTTGGCTTGAAGGAATAGGATTAGAGTGTTATTATTTATTAATTGCTAAATGATCGAGTACGGTGTATAGGCATGGTAACGAGTATCTATACACCGGTGTCTAGCATGACCGTGGGTCCTTGTATGTACTTATCCTGGTATTGTTATGACTCTTCCATGTTAATTGATGAACTCTATGCAATGTGAAGAGTATGAGGACTAATTATGAATTGTAAATTCTTTGGAGCGTTGGCTTGAACGGTAAAAAGACTATTGAGTAAGAAATGAAAGAAATAGAAAGTGATATGATTAATCCCTTGCCGGGATGGTTTGAGTATATTGATTATCTCCCTTGCCGGGATGTGAAAGTATCGTTGTTGCTCCTTTGCCGGGATTTAGCTGTTAATTGAGTAATTCCCTTACCGGGACATTTCTTATTATTTGTTTATCCCCTCACCTCGTTTAGTTGTGATTACTGTTTGGGTGAGGAAGAGTGATAATGCACGAAGGGTCATTCCGTGCCATGTTTTGATTATATTTGCACGAAGGGTCATTCCGTGCTATGTTTTGATTATATTTGCACGAAGGGTCATTCCGTGCCATGTTTTGATTATTTATGCACGAAGGGACATTCCGTGCTATGATTTGATTATAATTGCACGAAGGATCATTCCGTGCCATGATATGAGAGTTATGTGAGGGAAAGCACAAAGGGTGATGTCGTGCACTTTATTTGATTGCTTTTGGTGAGAATGAGAGTAGAAGCACGAAGGTTGATGCCGTGCAACTGTTGACATTCTTGCTCTCATTAATTATTGTTATTGCCCTGTTTCTTACTTAAATTGTTGACTTTATATCCGGATTGTATTCCCCCATAGTATGCTCCCCTCCCTCTTAATTGTTTAATTTCTTTGTTCTTTCCTTTTATATATATATATATATATATATATATATATATATATATATATATATATATATATATATATATATATATATATATATATATATATATATATATTGAACTGCACAGGTT
>NW_017675061.1:42858-43648 GCF_001879085.1 Nicotiana attenuata
TGCAAATATAATCCGGTCTAAAAGTCCGGAGTCGAATCCCACAGAGAACTAAGGTTTAGCTATAGTTGTTCAATATCGCTAAGAAATACAAGCCAAACAATTTCCTAATTATAAAAGATTATAATGTTTATTTTTTTATCCAATTAACTAACAAATACTAGAAAGGGATAAAACTATCAATTGACAAAGATAAGGGTTGGAGTCGAGATTAAGGAGGTCTAGAGTTATGATTTCCCCAATTGTCGGAATCCTTCCCGCTATGTTTTCTATAAATTCGCCTAAGTATTCTCTACCGATCATGAGCGCTCTGACTGTCGTAACTCTCTCCCAAGTAATTACCACAATTTACTAGACGCACTCTCTCGAGTTACGCTGGCTGGCTTTGTGTATTACAACTCACTTTAGGTTGCACCCAAGGCTTCGTTAGCCATAATTCCGCCTTTAAACCCGCAGGTGCATTGATTACCGGCAATTGAATAAGGTGACAATAAAGTACAAGTATCCACTGCCGAGGATTGATGATTTGGTTGACCAGCTTCAGGGTGCGAAGGTGTTTTCAAAAATAGACTTGAGATCTGGCTACCATCAGCTGAGGATTAGGGCGTCTGATGTCCCTAAGACAGCATTCCGCACTCGGTACGAGCATTATGAGTTTTTGGTCATGTCATTTGGGTTGACCAATGCCCCAGCCGCATTTATGGAGTTGATGAACCGAGTGTTCAGACCTTACTTGGACTTGTTCGTGATAGTCTTTACTGATGATATTCTGGTGTACTCCCGTCAGTCAGGA
>NW_017675061.1:44352-50753 GCF_001879085.1 Nicotiana attenuata
TACGGCACCGATATTGGTTTTGCCCACAGGCTCAGGGCCTTGTACAGTTTATTGTGATGCTTCCCGTATTGGGCTTGGTGCGATATTGACGCAGGATGGCAGAGTCATTGCTTATGCTTCGAGGCAGTTGAAGATCCACGAGAAGAATTATCCGGTTCATGATCTAGAGTTGGCAGCCATTGTTCATGCTTTGAAGATTTGGAGGCATTACCTATATGATGTGACGTGTGAGGTGTACACTGATCACAAGAGTCTGCAGTACTTGTTCAAGCAGAAGGAGTTGAACTTGAGGCAGAGGAGGTGGTTGGAGCTATTGAAGGATTATGATGTTACCATTTTGTACCACCCAGGGAGAGCCAATGTGGTGGCGGATGCATTGAGTGGGAAGTCCGCCAGCATGGGTAGTCTTGCTTATGTTCTGGTCAGCCAGAGACCGCTTGCTTTGGATATTCAGGCCTTGGCCAATCGGTTTGTGAGGTTGGACATTTCTGAGCCTAGCAGAGTGTTAGCTTGCACGGTCGCTCGTTCTTCATTATTGGAGCGTATCCGTGATCGGCAGTTTGATGATCCCCATTTGTGTGTCCTGAGAGACACGGTGCAGCGTGGAGGTGCCACGAAGGTGACCTTAGATGATGATGGTGTTTTGAGATTGCAGGGGCGAGTTTGTGTGCCCAATGTCGATGGGATTCGAGAGTTGATCTTAGCGGAGGCCCATAGTTCTCGGTATTCTATTCACCCGGGCGCCGCGAAAATGTATCAGGACTTGCGGCAGCATTATTGGTGGCGTAGGATGAAGAAAGATATTGTTGCATATGTGGCTCGATGTTTGAACTGTCAGCAAGTTAAGTATGAGCATCAGAGGCCTGGTGGTTTGTTTCAGAGGATTGATCTTCCCAAGTGGAAGTGGGAGAGGATTACCATGGATTTCGTTACTGGACTTCCGTTGACCCAGAAAAAGTTTGATGCTATTTGGGTCATTGTTGATAGGCTGACCAAGTCAGCGCATTTTATTCCTGTTGCAGCCACTTATTCATCGGAGAGGTTAGCTGAGATCTACATCCGAGAGATTGTTCGCCTTCATGGGGTGCCGGTATCTATTATTTCGGATCGGGGTACGCAGTTTACCTCACGCTTCTGGAGAGCAGTTCAGCAGGAGTTGGGCACCCAGGTTCAGTTGAGCACAGCGTTCCATCCTCAGACGGACGGCCAGTCCGAGCGGACTATTCAGATATTGGAGGATATGCTCCGAGCTTGTGTTATAGACTTTGGAGGGTCGTGGGATCTGTTCTTGCCTTTAGCGGAGTTTGCCTACAACAACAACTACCAGTCCAGCATTCAGATGGCTCTTTATGAGGCGTTGTATGGTAGGCAATGTCGGTCTCCGGTTGGGTAGTTTGAGCCGGGGGAGGCTCGGTTATTGGGTACAGATTTAGTTCAGGAGGCCTTGGATAAGGTCAAGATCATTCAGGACAGGCTTCGTTCGGCTCAGTCGCGGCAAAAGAGTTATGCGGATCGTAAGGTTCGAGATGTAGCTTTCATGGTTGGTGAGCGGGTCTTGCTCCGAGTGTCGCCTATGAAAGGCGTGATGAGATTTGGGAAGAAGGGCAAGCTTAGCCCTAGGTTCATTGGCCCATTTGAGATTCTCGATCGTGTGGGAGAGGTGGCTTACAGACTTGCCTTGCCGCCCAGCTTGTCAGTCGTGCATCCAGTGTTTCATGTGTCCATGCTTCGGAGGTATCACGGCGATCCAGCCCACGTGTTAGATTTCAGCACTGTCCAGTTGGACAAGGATCTGTCTTACGAGGAGGAGCCGGTAGCTATTCTAGACTGGCATGTTCGTCAGTTGAGGTCTAAGAGTTTTCCTTCTGTTCGTGTTCAGTGGAGAGGTCAGCCTCCTGAGGCATCGACCTGGGAGTCCGAGTCTGATATGCGGAGCCGTTATCCCCATCTTTTTCCTAACTCAGGTACTTCTTTCTCTTGTCCGTTCGAGGACGAACGGTTGTTTTAGAGGTGGAGAATGTGATGACCCAAAGGGTCATCACTTGTATTCCTACTCACTCTGTATTTCTGAGGCCGTGAAAACCTCACCTGGGGGTTGCCTCGAATTTGTATGCGCAGTCCGGGCGCGTAGCCGGAACGTTTATATATGAATTTGTGAGAAAGATAATAAAATTTTGATGTTTTAATTGATTAAGTTTGACTTCGGTCAACATTTTGGGCAAACGGACCTGGACTCGTGATTCGACAGTCCCGAAGGGTCCGTAGGAAAATATGAGACTTGGGGGTGTGCTCGGAATCAAATTCCGAGGTTCCGAGTCCGAGGAATGAATTTTTACGTGAAATTGTTTTCTGAAAATAATTAAAGAATTGGAAAGTGTTATTTGTTTAGAAGACTGTGCTGTTGGGCTCGTATTTTGGTTCCGACGCCCGGCACAAGTCTTAAATATGAGTTAAGCAAATTGCTGTGAAGTTTGGTTAGATTTGGACGTCATTTGACGTGTTTTGAGCTAGAGGCAGTAAAATTTGATGTTTCATGGAAATTGGAAGGAAATCATGGGTCTTGAGGCCTAATTCGATGTTGTTTTGGCGATTTGATCGCACAGATGAGTCCGTAGGATGTTTTTGGAGTTATGTGCATGTTTGGTTTGGAGCCCCGAGGGCTCGGGTGAGTTTTGAGTGGGTCCCGGGAGGGTCTTGGACTTAAAAGTATCAGAAATTTGCAGGTCCAGGTGTTGCAGGCCCCCAGCGCGGCCGCGGGGCATTTTGTGCGGTCCGCGCCGGGTCTCCAGTACAGTATATAAAGTCGGGATTTTCAGTCATTTTTCACTTTTTCAAAACCCAAAACATAAGAGGCGATTTTCCAAGCGATTCTACTTCTTAAAAATGATTGGTAAGTGATTTCTAACTTATTTTCTTTACTCCTTAACATCTTTAAACATAATTTCAACTTCAAAACAAAGATTTTAATACGGGAATTTGGGAATTTAGGGTAGATCTAGGGTTCCTAAATTTGGGGGTTTTTGACCTCAATTTGAGGTCCGATTCCAAAATAACTTATATATTTGAGTTCATGGGGGAATGGGTAGTCGGGTTTTGGTTCGAACCTCGGGTTTTGATCACTTGGCCCGGGGGCATTTTGAGTAAAACTTTGGGAAATTCACTTTTCATGCATTCAAATTTATTAGATTAGCCTTTGTTGATACACTCAAGTAATTTGTGACTAGATTCGAGCGGTTTGGTGGTGAATTCGAAGGGTAAAGCTATACTAGAGGATTGAGTTGAGTTTGGAGCATTTGAGGTAAGTGTTTGATCTAACTTTGGCTTGAAGGAATAGGATTAGAGTGTTATTATTTGCTAATTTGCTAAATGATCGAGTACGGTGTATAGGCATGGTGACGAGTATCTATACACCGGTGTCTAGCATGACCGTGGGTCCTTGTATGTACTTATCCTGATATTGTTATGACTCTTCCATGTTAATTGATGAATGCTACGCGATGTGAAGAGTGTGAGGACTAATTATGAATTGTAAATTCTTTGGAGCGTGGGCTCGAACGATAAAAAGACTATTGGGTAAGAAATGAAAGAAAATGAAAGTGATATGATTAATCCCTTGCCGGGATGGTTTGAGTATATTGATTATCTCCCTTGCCGGGATGTGAAAGTATTGTTGTTGCTTCCTTGCCGGGATTTAGCTATTAATTGTGTAATTCTCTTGCCGGGATATTTCTTATTATTTGTTTATCCCCTCGCCCCGTTTGGTTGTGATTACTGCTTGGGTGAGGAAGAGTGATAATGCACGAAGGTCATTCCGTGCCATGTTTTGATTATATTTGCACGAAGGGTCATTTCGTGCCACGTATTGATTATATTGCACGAAGGGTCATTCCGTGCCACGTATTGATTATATTTGCACGAAGGGTCATTCCGTGCCATGTTTTGATTATATTTGCACGAAGGGTCATTCCGTGCCATGATATGAGAGTTACGTGAGGGAAAGCACGAAGGGTGATGCCGTGCACTTTATTTGATTGCTTTTGGTAAGAATGAGAGTAAAAGCACGAAGGTTGATGCTGTGCAACTGTTGATTTTCCTGCTCTCATTAATTATTGTCATTGCCTTGTTTCTTATTTAAATTGTTGACTTTATATACGGACTGTACTCCCCCACAGTATGCTCCCCTCCCTCTTAACTGTTTAATTTCTTTGTTCTTTCCTTTTATTGCATATATATATATATATTGAACGGCACAGGTTAGTTTGGTGGTCCTGTCTAGCCTCGTCACTACTTCGCCGGGGTTAGGCCAGGCACTTACCAGCACATGGGGTCGGTTGTGCTGATGCTACACTTCTGTGCTCTTTTGCACAGATCACGGTACTGGAGCAGCTTTTGGACCACAGCAGTAGGATATCGATCGGGAGATGACTTCAGTCCAGGGACTTACGAGGTAGCCTAGCTAGCGTTCGCAGGCCGGAGTCCCTTTCTATGTTTTCAGTTTGTTTTCATTGTACCGAGACAGACATTTAGGCAACTTCTATTCAGACTTGTTTGTAGCACTCTTTAGTAGTTCATGAGATAGCGACTCCAGTCTTGGGTAGGGAAATATTAAACTTCCGCATTTTGGGATTTTCAGATATTTATATTTTAAAAGACTTCCGCATTTATTTAAAGACTCGTTGTTTTATTATTGTTGTGCTGTTATCCGAAAATGTTTAAATGTCTGGCTTGCCTAGCTCCGTTAGTAGGCGCCATCACGACTCCCGATGTGGGAAATCCGGGTCGTGACAGTGCGACTGTATGAAGTTTGAAAAATCGGAGGAAGTTAAGGTTTATCTTTATAGTAAGGGGTTTATAGCGAATTACTTTGTGTGAACTTGTAATGGAGAGATCGATGGTAGCCATGGGATATTTCATAACATGGTTGTGGGTGAAAGTAGTAGGTCGGTGGAGAATACAAATCGTGATTCTAGAATTCATGATATGGTTGCGGATGCTTTTGGGATGCACTTTGGGTTTGAGTCCAACGAAAATGTTGAACAAACTCCTAATGATGACGCAAAACGTTTTTATGAAGCTTTAGAGGAAGCTAGTCGTCCACTACGTAACGGAAGTTTGCACACTGAGTTGTCTGTTGCAGTTAGATTACTAAGTATGAAATCTGATTGGAATATTTCTCAAGGAGACATGGACTCCTTCATTGACCTTATGCGTGAACTAGTTGGCCCTGATATCGAATTACCTGGTGATTTCTACAAGGCAAAGAGATTAGTTTCTAAGTTAGGACTTTCGTCATTGAGAATTGATTGTTGTGAAGATGGTTGCATGTTATATTATAAAGATGATGCAGGTTTGGACAGTTGTAAATTTTGCGGAATGCCTCGTTTCAAGAGGCTTTCCAGTGGGAATATGGTCGCTATCAAGTCGATGCATTATTTACCTCTTATACCTAGGTTAAAGAGGTTATATGCGTCGATGAGTTCTGCTCCTCATATGAGATGGCACTTTGAAAATAGAAGACCACCTGGTGTTATGTGTCATCCTTCAGATGGAGAAGCTTGGAAGCACTTTGATAGGACATATCCAGATTTCGCTAGTGAACCAAGGAATGTTCGATTAGGTCTGTGTGCGGATGGCTTCACGCCTTTTTCTGTATCTGCCACACCATATTCATGTTGGCCTGTCTTTCTTACACCTTATAATCTACCACCCGAGTTGTGCATGACTAGTCCATACATATTCTTAAATTGTATTTTCCCCGGTCCACGTAATCCAAAAAGTTTGATTGATGTATAGTTGCAACCTTTGATTGATGAGCTAAAACAATTGTGGTACGATGGTGTTGAAACATATGACATATCAACCAAGCAGAATTTCATTTTGCGTGCTAATTTAATGTGGACAATTAATGATTTTCCTGCGTATGGAATGTTGTCTGGGTGGATGACTGCTGGTAAGCTAGCTTGTCCTTACTGTATGGAAAATAGTAAAGCGTTCACTTTGAAATATGGCCGAAAGCAATCATGGTTTGATTGTCATCGTCAATTCTTGCCTCCTGATCATGAGTTTAGAAGGATGAAAAATGCATTCAAAAGGAATAAATTCGAATGTGATTTCCCACCTCTGATACTTTCAGGTGAGGAAATTTGGGAGAGGGTCCAGAACTTCAGTAAAGTTACTGAAGTTCCACCTTATAGATTCCCCGGATACGGTGTTACTCATAATTGGACGAAACAGAGTATATTTTGGGAGTTGCCGTATTGGAAGGATAATCTTCTCCGTCACAACCTTGATGTCATGCATATTGAGAAGAACTATTTTGACAATTTGTTCAACACAGTGATGGATGTTAAAGGTAAGACAAAGGATAATGCGAAGGCTAGAATGGACTTACAAGAATATTG
>NW_017675061.1:51435-72664 GCF_001879085.1 Nicotiana attenuata
TAGACGACCTAACTTTGGTCGACTAATTATACATTGAATTTTAATTTAGCGACCAAAGTTGGTCGCTAAATTTAAATCAGATTTATTTATATTTTATATAATAGTTAAATTAATAATATAATTATTAATATTTTATAACTGGGTCCCATTTTGGCGACCAATGATGGTCGCTATCTGCCTACCCTTTTAATTAGCGACCAAAATTGGTCGCCAATTTTAAATTATATATATTTATATTTTATAATTTTTTTAAAATAATAAATTAATTATTAAAATTTTGTAGGTGGGTCCCGCTTTAGCGATCAACATTGGTCGCTAATCTCAGCAAACCTTTGACCAAGCAAGTCTGACCAGTCCAGTCAACAGTTTGACTAATTTAGCGACCAAGTAGCGGCCAACCTTGGTCGCTAATGTGTTTCAACTATTTATTTTATTATTTTCGCTTGTTTAGCGACCAACGTTGGTTGCTTTTTGCCACAGACCAACTTTTGTCGCTAAAGATTGGTCGCTTTTTTCCGAAATTCTAGTAGTGGCAGCAGATGGAGAATTTTTGGGAATGAACTCAGGAGCATTGAGATTCAATTCGCTCCTGGTGTTTTCTGCACCCTCAGGCTTTGACTCAATCTCTTCACCTGCACTATCATGATCATCTTCATTGTCTGCTTCTTCCGATGAGTACCCAGCATAACCATCTAACCAGTCCTCTTCATCATCTTCCTCTCGTTGGTCTTTCCACAGCTTTGAATTGATAGCCAAATCCCTCACCTTTGCTTGTATAACCTCATTGTTATTCCCAGTTGATAGCATGAGCTGCCCAGATTCCCCTTCAAACTCACCAAAAGACTCCACTGATTAAGAGGGAACATCAAATACGGATGTGTTCAATGTGACCAAAGGTTGTTTAACCATAGGAGACTTCATCATCTTTTCCTTCTAGGCATTTTTGATAATTTGTTCTATATTAGGGTTGGAAAAATGCAGAACGGGTGCATTGGAACTGTGAGCCTGGATGCCAATAAGTTCAGCCCCTAGATTGTTCATTGAGCCCTTTTGTCGAACACCCAAATTTTTATCGAATTTAACATTGTCTTGTACTCCTTGTTCATTGCTGGGCATTAGAACAATTTGTTTAGACATCCCTTGACCATTTAAATCTGTATCAGCAACTTCTGGATCCCCAACAGCATCAAGAACCTCGAACATATTTGAAGTGGAACCTATGTTGAAGTCTTTTCATCGAACACCTTGTTTCTGAGTGTTTGGTAACACACCTATCTTTGTTGGAGATTTTGTAGCTGCTATCACGTTCCAATCTTCTTCCTTTTTACCTGTATCTTCTCCCTGATTATCCTCACCTTTTCACTTATATGTTCCAGTAATATGGTCTTACACCCATCTTTATCCTTACCTGAAAACTGGGCCACAACATCTCTGTCAGTGACTTGCCCTACAAATATTGGTTGTGTTCCTCCAATTGACTTTTGGAGTATATCAGCCTCAATGCCAACTTTACCACCTGAAGGATCAGCTATAACCTTTACCATATCCTTTCCTCCATTGTTTTGATCTACTGCTACGCTGTCAGATATTACATTACCAACCTGTGCACTAAAAGGTTGATCACCATCTATCATGCCATCCTTTGCCTTAGTTCGATCAGTATTGTTTTGACTTGTATGAGTTGCAGGTTTCAATCCTTCTTTCACTCCACGTTGACCCTCCTCCTGATTATCACTTTTACCATTAGGGCCAATTTGATTTTTATTAGAATGCCCAGTTGCAACTTCCTCAGCACATTCAGCATCCCCTTTTGAACATGTAGCAGTTGACAGAATAGCTGCAGCAGTAGCAAGTTTATCATATGCTTGCAATATTGGATTGAGAATATTTGAAATCCTTGCTAGTGCTATCCTAGCAGGCACATCTCGAGAAGGTGTATATGGTCCCTTATAAAGCTTTGAAACATCACCTGCAGTGTTCTCCACAGCAACTCGATTTCCTACATTGTCATTGTTCTGAATAACAATTTGTTTTCCTCCTTCGATTTGTGTAACCTGCTGTTCAACCAGATTTTCTTTTGCTGCTTCAACTTCCAATTTGCCAGCTCTTTTTGCATTAAGATAATCCCTGGCATCACCTGATAATTTGTCAAGCCTGTCCAAGCCTTCAACTTTATCCACTCGATCTGCATCTTCCCTATTTTCCTTGATCCTCCAACGACATACTTTTTCATCATGCCCTTGATGTTTGAACGTACAATATTTTGGAAGATTATCAAATACGATCTGCTGATAATGTTCAACTATTCTTCCAGAATTTTTGTCCACTATATTTATCCGAACTCTCTTAGGATGTTTGTCTAATAAATTGATCAAGACCTTAACCCTTGCCGTACTTGGTCGTGTTCGATATTGAGTCGCTTTGTCAACTGCAAGATGCTTCCCTACTGCTGAAGCTATGGATAATAACGATTTCTTTGCAAAAACATTTGCAGGAAGGTCAGGCAAAGATATCCAAACCACAGCTCTTGAGGTTTCTTCACGTGGATTGAAGCCTATTGTCCATGGGAACGACCTAAAGAAAAATTCATCTCCCTTTGCCTTAACATAACCAATAGTTCTTGACAATACCTGAACAGAAATCTTCAAAGAGATCAAAACGTACCAAGATATGACGATACTCTAGCTGTCCAACGTTGCAATAACCTTTGACGTCGAATTGTTTTGGAATTAGCTGTCGTAACTCTTGTACATCTGGTTTACCATATGAAAATTTGAGAATTACTGCCTGATGCAGTCCTTCTTCAATGGTGAAAGTGTTCACCTCTTCAACTGTGAATTCTATAGTTGGTTCCCCATGAACCATATGGACAAGAGTTAACTCCAGTTTGGACGAATTTGCAGCAGATTTCATTTTTTGAATCAGTGCAGCATAGGACTGTTTTGACATCACGTTTGGATGTGTTTCATGAAGGTTTTGAGTTGCCTCTCCCACAGCCAAAGGCTGGGGAGAGGTCGTAGCAGCCATGGCTGCCCTAGACGAGAAAGACGATGCCTAGAGAGAGAAAGAAGAGAGAAGGGAGAGCGTTTGAGAGCGATTTTAGGGCTTTTAATACTTCTCCTTTTGTTCAGTTTCAAATGTGCATGTTTTCTTCTTCGCATAATTTGTTTATTTCTATATGTATGTATTTAATGTGTATTTAATGTTCGAGTTGCGAGTGCTGCCTACAAAAATCATATCTCTCTACTGTCATGTCGAAACCGTGATCCGCTTATGCTGTAAAATTAATAACTTCTTGAAGTACATTATATACAAAAGTTAGGTCCAGATTCTTTGGAGATATACATATATTCTTTTCAACTCAGTTATGAATTTCTGCCATTTTGCTTTTCACAGCTTTGCACGTGTTGGAAAAAAAATTCATATCTCACTACTGTCATGTCGAAAACATGATCCGCTTGTGCCCTTAAAAAAAGGACTTTCTGGAACTACATTATATGCAAAAATGAGGTCCAGATTCTTTGTATATTTCTACAGATATGCTTTTGAATTCAATTATAAATTTCAGGTTTTCTGCTTTTCACAGCTTTGCGCGCCCAGACTAAAATATTTATATCTCTCTCCAGACACGTTGAAACCACAATCCGCTTGTGCCATTGGAAAGACGATTTCTGGAGCTACTATATATAAAAATTCAAGTCCAGATTCTTTGTAAATTTATACAGATACTCTTTTAAACTTAGTTATGAAGTTCTGTCATTTTGCTTTTCATATCTTTACACGGCCTGACTAAAAGTACTTTATATCTATATAGGCACATCAAAATCATGATCTGCTTGTGCCGTTAGAAAGATGACTTTTTATATACAAAAGTTAGGTTCAGATTCTTCGTATATTGTACAGATATTCTTTTGAATTCAGTTAAAATTTCAGGTATTCTACTTTTCACCGCTTTGCGCGTCCTGACTATAAAAATTATATCTCTCTGCAGGCACGCTGAAACCACAACCCCTTGTCCCGTTGGAAAGATGACTTCTGGAGCTACAATATATACAAAATTGAAGTCCAGATTCTTTGTAACTTTATACAGATACTTTTTTGAACTTAGTTATGAATTTCTGTCATTTTGGCTTTTGACAGCTTTGCAGACATGACAAAAATTTCTATATCTCCCTATAGGCATATCGAAATCACGATCCGCTTGTGCCGTTATAAAGGGGACTTCTGGAACTACAAAATATCAGGTTTTAGATTTTTTGTAAATATATACATATATTCTTTTTAACTCAGTTCTAAATTTCTATCATATATGGTTCTATTTCTTTTCCACTTCTGAGTGATTAAGAAACTTCTGTAATTGGTCGCACTATGACCTATTGAATTTACTGTTGGGAAAATAGTTGCTGAGATGATTCCTGAAACATTTGTAGGTCCAGTTCACATACAGGAAGAGATGGATAGCAACAAATCTGCCATGTTGAATAAAATACAATGCGTGGATACGAATACTAGATTGGTAATGCTTAAAATAATCCTTTTTTATTAATAGATAGATCACTATATTGCAAGTTCATGTTACTGTAATATTTACTAATGAAGTTTTGGAATAATGTCACACTATCCTTCTCAACCATTCGCTGAGCCTTAAGGAAAGAAGTAACTCTACTGGGAGTGTGATCTAAAGCACCCCTCCACTCAACACGCGGTATACCTGGCATAGCCAGCGTCACGGTTTTGGCGTGACAATCAAGAATAACATAATGGGGCGACAACCAGTCCATGCCCAAGATAATATCAAAATCAACCATACTGAGCAACAATAAATTATCTCTGGTCTCAAAACCACTAAGAGCAACCAAACACGACCGATAAACGCGGTCCACAACAAGAGAATCTCCCACAGGAGTAGAAACATAAACATGGGAACTTAAAGAATCCTGAGGTACTCCCATTTGCGAAGCAAAATAAAAAGACACATAAGATAAGTGGAGCCTGGATCGAATAGAACCGATGCATCGTTGTAACAAACTAGTATAATACCTATGATGACAGAATCGGAGGCAACAGCCTCGGTACGGGCAGGAAGGGCATAGTATCTGACCTGGCCTCCCCCTCTAGGGTGACCTCTACCTCCCTGACCTCTACCTCTAGCTGGCTGAGCAGGTGGGGTAGCAACTGGTGCTGTAATCATAGCCTGAGAACTCTGCGGGGCATGCTGCAGCTGAGAAGTCTGTGGAGGTGCACTCCTCCCAAGTCTAGGGCAATCCCTCACCACATGGCATGTGTCACCACACTCAAAACAACCTCGCAGCCGACGTGGCAGTGGAAACTGTGCGGTACGGGTACTCTGAGATCCCTGAACACCTGAAACACTGTGAAGTCTGAGATGCAAACTGAGCTGGCTGACCCACAAAACCTCTACCATGCCGTACTCTTCCTCCAAAATAAGAACCAATGGGCTTCTCTGGTCTACGAGGTCTCTTCGCTTCCCTATGCTCTCTCTCCTGACCTCGTCTGTCCTCTACTCGGCGAGAGGCCCTCTCCACCCGCCACACTGGGACCACAGGCTGTGTCGCCATGACACCTGGAACCCGACCAATGTGACCTCGCTGCTCTGGAGTGGGGACGGCGGGATTCTGGGTCCCTCCCCCGATCTGTGAAGTAGTTGGTACGACCTGAATCAACCCTGCCTGAACCAGTGTACCAAACATGCTCAGGAAAAGTGTTAAGGTCTCCTGAAGTGCTAGAGTAGTAGAAGAAGGCGTATCAGGTGTCTGGGCTCCGCCTGGAGCTGCTGGTGGCTCCTCGGTGGCAGCTCGCACGGGTGCCTGGTCATCTCCAGTAGTACGTGGCCTCACCATCTGTGAGAGAATGGAAGACAAAGGTTTAGAATTGGTGATGTCAAGAATCTCGCACGACAGGGAAGTCAAATAAAGTGGAATTTTCCTAACGGTTACATAGCCTCTCGTAGATAAGTACAGACGTCTCCGTACCGATCCGCGGGACTCTAATAAACCGGCTTGTGATTCATGACTCCTATGAACCTAGAGCTCTGATACCAACTTGTCATGACCCCAGTTCGCCCTCCGTGAACTGTCGTGATGTCACCTAGTCCCTATGACTAGGTAAGCCTAACAAATGCGGAAAATAAACAATTTGCGGAAGAAATAATTGAAACCCAAAATAACCGAATGAAACAGTATTTAAGGTGCCACTGTAACGACCCGACCGGTCGTTTTGAGCTCTAGCGCATTGTTCAGCAGGCTTAGGCCATGAACAGCTTCATTTCAGGTATTATGACTTGTACGCGTGGTCGGAATTAAGTTTCGAGAAGTTTAGAGTTGATTTGGGAAGAGAATTCTCATTTCAGAAGCTTAAAGTTGAAAGAAATTTCAAAAGTTTTGGTTGAAGTGCATTTTCAGTGATACCGATGTCCGTTTGGGATTCCGAGTCTGATATGCGGAGCCGTTATCCTCATCTTTTTCCTGACTCAGGTACTTCTTTCTTTTGTCTGTTCGAGGACGAACGGTTGTTTTAGTGGTGGAGGATGTGACGATCCAAAGGGGTCATCACCTGTTTTCTTAGGTTTGCTTCGATTTGCGTACGCAGTCCGAGCGTGTAGCCGGAAAGCTTAAATATGAATTCTGTGAGAAAAATGCTAAATTTTGATATTAAATTGAATAAATTTGACTTCGGTCAACATTTTGGACACGTGATTTGACGGTCCCGGAGGGTCCGTAGGAAGATATGGGACTTGCGCGTATGCCCGGAATCGAATTTCGAGGTCCCAAGTCCGAGAAATGAATTTTGTGTAAAATTGTTTTCTGGAAATAATTAAGGAAATTGGAAATGAAATTTGATTAGAAGACTATGGTATCGGGCCCGTATTTTGGTTTCGGCGCCCGGTACGAGTCTTATATATGATTTAAGCATTTTTTGTAAAGTTTGGTTGAAAACGGACGTCGTTTGACGTGTTTCGGACTTAAAATGGGAATTTGATGTTCTATGAAAATTTGGAAGAAAACATGAGCTTGAGGCTTGATTCGATGTATACGATGTTATTTTGGCGATTTGATCACACGGATAAGTCGGTAGGATGTTTTTGAGGTTGTGTGAACATTTGGTTTGTAGCCCCGAGGGCTCGGGTGAGTTGCGGATAGGCATTGCATTTTGAACTTAAAAAAAATCTAGTATATTTTCTTCTATGATCTTCAAATTTGCGAAGATGTGCCTCGCAATTGCGAGCTCGCAAATGCGAGCTTTGCATCGCAATTGCGAAGCCTGGGAACTTGGCCTGTAATCGCAAATGCGATCCCATTGCTCGTAAATGCGAACTCAGGGGTGTCGCAAATGCGGTATTGTCATCGCAACTGCGAGAACTGGGAAAAAGGGAAGGGTTCGCAAATGCGAATCCAGCTTTGCAATTCCCACAAATGGTCGGGGTTCGCAATTGCGAACCCCAGTTCGCAATTCCCATATCTGAGGCCCAGCAAATTTCATACTTAGTCGAATTTTCACCATTCTTTCAAAACCCAAACTCCATAGGCGATTTTTCAAGAACAAAACTTCTTCTGAATCACTTGTAAGTCGACTTTTACTTAATTCTTTCAATCATTTACATCATTTAACATATTTTCCACTTAAAATCGAGGAATTTCATGGGTGAAATTGGGGGTTTGGGGTAAAACCTAAATTTTCTAAAATTGGGGATTTGGACCTCAATTTGAGGACCGATTTCAAAATAAATCATATATTTGGGTTCGTGGGGGAATGGGTAACCGGATTTTGGTTCGAACCTCGGGTTTTGACCACGTTGGCCTGAGGGGCGTTTTGGTCATTTTACCTAGATTTGCGTCTTAGCTGTAAATTAAATAGTAGAATTAGTTGCTTGAGATGTTATTTACGAGATGTAATTGAAATGAATAGATTTGGGCCATTTGGAGTCGGATACTCGTGGCAAAAGTGTGGTTTCAAGTTGAATTTGGAGCCGGTTTGAGGTAAGTGGCTTGCCTAACCTTGTGGGGGGGACCTTTTCCCCTTAGGATATGATATTTGGTAATTGAATGCCTTGTACGTGAGGTGACGAGCGCGTACTTGAGCTAATTATTGAAAACCCGGATTTTACTTAAGATATTAAGACTGAGTTCTTTCGAATTGTCTTATCCTACTTGCAATTATAACCCGTGTTAGATTAGAAAAGTGTGTTGGTCGATTTAAATTACCTATTTGCTTAAGTTGCCTTAACTGTACTACGTGGAGCATGTTAGGCTATTATTACCCGTTGTTTGTATTTTGTACTTCATTTCTGAATATCTTCTGGTTGTGGTTGCGCATTTTACATTGGGACTACGGATGTGGGATTCCGGTAGCTCCCCCTAGTTTGTTTACTTTGGGACTGCGGGTTCGATTCCCGATAGATCCCCCTGCATATTTACTTTGGGACTGCGGGTTCGATTCCCGATAGATCCCCCTGCATATTTACTTTGGGACTGCGGGTTAGATTCCCGATAGATCTCCCTGCACATTGATAGTTGGACTACGGGACGGTATCCCGGGAGATCCTTCGGATATATACATATGATGGACTACAGGACGGTACCCTGGGAGATCCACTGGACAGTTGAGAAAAGGACTACAGGACGGTATCCTGAGAGATCCTCATTGTTACCATTGGTATTGAGCTGTACATATTTCGTGTTTACTCCGTTCCTTGTGTATTTGTTATTGCTTTGTTTAGCCTGTCTTATTCCATTGTTGTACTCATTATTACTGCCTGTCTTCATACTGTTAATTCATATTATATTGTTTAACCTCAGTAGGGCCCTGACCTTCCTCGTCACTACCCAACCGAGGTTAGGCTTCGCACTTACTGAGTACCGCTGTGGTGTACTCATGCCCTTTCAGCGTATGTTTTTCATGTGCAAATCCAGGTACTTCATCCCAGGCGTATCGCTCTCGAGGCGGAGAGATCTAGCAGAGACTTCGAGGTACATCTACCGCGTCCACAGACCAGGAGTCTCTATCTTATTCTAGCTTTAGCAGTTAGCTTTTCCTTTCGTACTGTTATTTTAGACATTCTGGAGTTAGAGCAGTGCATTACCTTCCGTTAGCTTGTGTTCCCGTGAGTTTTCGGGTTTTGGCATGATATTGTAGACTTCCGCGTTTTTGAGTTGTATATGCCAAGTGGCACTTATATACAATTTTCCTCCTACCTTGTTTAGTTTAATTAATTGTTTCCGCAAATTATGTTATTTCCGCATTGTTAGGCTTACCTAATCGTAGGGACTAGGTGCCATCACGACATGTTCATGGAGGGTGAACTGGGGTCGTGACAGCCACTCGGCATATACAATACAACTCTCGAAACTAACAACATTTCCCAAAACCCGGAATCTCATGAAACCACAAGCCTTTGAATGTCTACAAGTTTCTAACTCCAGAATGTCTAACAAAAATAAGTACAGAAGGGTTAAAACTTAAAGAGAGAATAGAAAGGGACTCCTCGATCTGCGGACGCGGCAGATATACCTCGAAGTCTCTGGGAAAGTCGCCTCGCCTCAAGGGTGGTAGGACTGAGTCGAAGTACCTGGATCTGCACATGAAAAACATGCACGGAAAGGGCATGAGTACACCACAGCGGTACTCAGTAAGTGCCAAGCCTAACCTCGGTCGGGTAGTGACGAGGAAAGTCAGGGCCCTACCGAGATTAAATGAAATATAAGTCATAACAGCGTAATAAGACAGTATAATTAAGTGCAACAATAAGAAATAACATAGCATAGAAGAACAACAGCAAATATAACAGAGACAAAATAATCACGGAAAAAGGGGAGTTCAGCTCAACGCAGAGATAACAACCGGGGGATCTCCCAGGATACCGTCCTGTAGTCCCCAAATATAAATATCCAGTGGATCTCCCGGGTGTAGTCCCACAGTCCAACTCACAAATGCTCGAGGATCTACCGAAAGTCCGATCCGTAGTCCCAAATGTAAATATCCAGTACAGGGGAAATCTACCGGGTGCAGTCCCGTAATTCCAAAGTAAATGTGCAGGGGGATCTATCGGAATACAAATCTGTAGTCCCAAAGTAAACATACAGGGGGGATCTACCGGGATACCGTCCCGTAGTCCCAAAGTAAACACACAACAACAATACGAAGAATACACAATTCAATTCAAATTTCATACTAAGGTAAAATAGGTACTCCTAGCCTAGCATGTTGCCTATAATCCAAATAAGGCAGTTTGAGCAAGTAAAGCAATTAAGTCAATTAGACATGCTTCCCTAAGCTAACAACAGGCTTAAATTGCAAGTAGTATAGAACAGGGAGAAGAGGCACAATTGAAATTACTTTATGAAAACCGGATTTTCAACAATTTGCACAAGTACGCACTCGTCACCTCACATACAAGGCATTTCAAATATCAATAATACCAAATCCTAATGGGAGGTCCCCCACACAAGGTTAGGCAAGCCACTTACCTCGAACCAGCTCAAAATCAACCCGAAACCACGTCTTTGCCACGAGTACTCGACTCCAAATGGCCCAAATCTATTCAATTCAATTGCATAATGTAAATAACACTTCAATTTACTGATTCTACAATTAAATTCTAAGCTAATGCGCGAAATTAGGTAAAATGACCAAAACGCCCCTCGGGCCCACGTCTCGGAATCGGGTAAAATTTATATTTTCAGAAACCTCGTACTCTCACGAGTCTATACATAACAAGAACAGTGAAATCGGAGTTCAATTGACCCCTCAAATACCCATGTTAAGGTCTCTTAATCTCAAGCCCTAATTACCCATTTTTCCCAAATCTTTCACCACTAATTAGGTCTTTAATCACATATAAACAAGTTATGAAGTCAAAAATGTTACCTCCAAGTGATTCCCCTTTGGTTTCCTCAAAAATCTCCCTCAAAATCCTCAATCCCGTTCAAAAATGGTGCAAAAATGAAGAAGGGTCGCGGATGGGCTATTTAAATACTGCCTAGATTTAACCCTATGCGATCGTAGAAATACCTATGCGATCGCATAAGACAACTTCCTCAAGCAACGCGATCGCGACCAGCTCTATGCGATCGCATAGAGCAAATTCCATCACCCCACTGCCACACCAAGTCCTTCTACGCGAACGCAATGACCAACAAGCTCACCCTATGCGATCGCACTCCTTCCTCTGCGATCGCAATTCACAAAAATCGCCTGGCCTCAACTTACTCTATGCGATCGCAGGTGATTTCACGCGATCACAATGAACAAATCACTGCTGCAAAAATACCAGAAAACCGGCAATCTCCCAAAGACCAAAAGTGCCCGTTTGAGCATCTGAAATACACCTGAGGCCCCAGGGACCTCAACCAAACCTACCAACATATCCCATAACATCATTCAAACTTGTTCCAAACTTCGGAACGCTCAGAACAACATCAAAACACCAATGTAGCATCGGATTCAAGCCTAAGAACTTCAAAAACTCTCAAAATACGCTTTCGATCAAAAAGTCTATCAAACCTCGTCCGAATGACCTGAAATTTTGCACACACATCACACTCAACGCTACGGAGCTACTCCAACTTCCGGGATTCCATTCTGACCCTCGGATCAAAATCTCACTATCGAACCGGAAACTTCAAAAATTCAACTTTCGGCATTTCAAGCCTAAATTAGCTACGGACCTCCAAACACAATCCGAACACGATCCTAAACCCGAAATCACCCAACGGAGCTAATGGAACCATTGGAATTCCATTCTGAGGCCATCTTCACACTGTTCCGACTACGGTCAAATTTCCAAAACTTAAGCTCTCATTTAGGGACTAAGTGTCCCAAAATTCTCTGAAACTCAAAACCGAACATCCCGGTAAATCACAATAGCAGAAATAAATATGGGGAAAGTAGTTAATAGGGGATCGGGGCGTAAATTCTTAAAACGACCGGCCGGATCGTCACAAGATAATAGAATACAACAACAACAACAACAACAACAACATACCCAGTCTTATCCCACACTGTGGGGTATTGGGATGATAGTGTGTACGCATATAATAGAATGAAAAAAGAGAAAAAATCCTATGCACACTCAATGTTTACATAAAATTATATTAGTTTATCAATGATGGATTGATATGAGAACTGAGAATACATAGTACTCCTCAACTATGGTTAGTAATAGATGCATATATGAAGGACAGGTTCAATCAGTTTATCGATTTGGATTGTGGTGTAAAAATGAGCATGAGTAAGTTTTTTCTTTTTCTCCATAAAGGAGACTTTCCATAAAGAATTTTTTTTTACGTATATATTAGCTTTTATTGATTTTGCATCTTCCTTTTGGAAGTTTAGCCCAAAAATTCAGTTTCACATTCAGAAAAAAATATCAGACAAGTCGGATTTCACATAGAACATGCTGCATCATCTTAGGCATTGTAAAGAAATGGTGGTTGCTGCTCAAAATTCAAGCTATTCATAATCCACAAGTAGAGGTAAACCAATGAAACGGTAATACATGATTTTATATATTTTACATCTTAAGATCTCATGATTGAATTATGCATGAGGATAACTAAAATCAAGGTTATCCACTACCTGAGTTTTGTAATGCCATGATAACTTGGATTTTTTTTTATTGAAATGTGTTGAACTCTATGATAATTACACTGTGACGAGGACCTAGTACGTAGTTTAATTACTTGGCTGGTGCGGAAGAGAGCTACATAGTTCAAAGAGAAATTTTCATATTAAAGAATCACAGATAGATGCTTTTGCAATATACAACTAAGAGTTATGAATCTACCGGACAATAATTCATGCTTTATTGAACTTCTGATTTTCTTTCCTTTTCTCTTGTCCAAGAATGATTAGTTGACGCTCTATCATGATTTGCATAATCTAAGAATATTCTTTTTTTAAGTATATTTTCTTATATTGATTTTGCAGTTTTATTATACAAATTTACTCCAAAAATCCAGTTCTATTCAGAAAAAACATCAATCAAGTCAGATTTCGCGCAAAAGTTGCTGCATGATCTTAGATTTTGTAAAGAAAGGGCGGTTGCTGCTCAAAATACAAGCTATTCATACTCCACGAGTAGAAGCAATCAGTGTATAATTTTTGCCGGAGTCACTGGTGATAATTCCACATTTACATAAATAATAACATTTTCTTATTACACTTTACCCTTCATTAGCTAAAGAATTAAGCTTTTTACTAATCGTTATTATTAGGAAGCTAAAAAATATTTGTTATCATTTCAGCCGGCAACTGTTTAGTCATGCGGGGTGGCACTTTATGGGTTGAGGCATATCCTTTTAAATACTAGAAAACTATTCAAGTGAGTTTTTTTTATATGTTCATATATCCTAAGGAATTTACAGGATGTTTAGAAGTCTTAATTTGACTTTGATATTTCTCTTTGCAGCGAATAATGGCGACACAATTGGTTTGGTTTAAGCATGCGTTTCAGGTTTCTGCCATTACCATCTCTTTCTATAACTTGTGCTCTTATTGTCCATAAAATGCTGATTGTAAATGCAAGTTTGTTTTCGTGCCGACTTCGCTCTCACAAGCTTATATGGTACATTTTGTTTATGCATTTTACTTTCCAATTTCTTGAAGGTTCTATTAAACTTCTTCATTTTTCTTCCTTGAAAAGGTTTGTTCACGTTTTGATATGTGGACTTCATGAATATGCAGGAGTCTAATAACTGAAGTTTTCGTGAAAGTTAACTGAAGTTTGCAATGTAACGGCCTGACTGGTCGTTTTGAGTTCTAGCGCTCCGTTCAGTAGCCCAAGGCCATGAGCAGCTTCATTTCAGGTATTACGACTTGTACGCGTGGTCAGAATTGAATTTCGGGAAGTCCAGAGTTGAATTGGAAAGAGAATTCTCATATCGGAAGCTCAAAGTTGAAAGAATGAACTAGGATTGGAATTTTGAGTAAACGACCTCGAAATCGAGATATGAAGGTTCCAATAGGTTCGTATGATGATTTCGGACTTGGGCGTATGCCCGGTTCGGGTTTCGAATAACCCGGGAGCGTTTTGGCGCCTATTGTGGAAGTTAGCATTTTTGAAGAAATTCCATAAGTTTGGCTTGAAGTGCATTTCAGTGCTATCGATGTCCGTTTGGGATTCCGAGTCTGTGAATAGCTCCGTATGGTGATTCTGGAATTGGGAGCGCAATCAAAAGTGAATTCGAAGGTCCGTAGGTCATTTTGGAGTCATTTGGCTAAAGATAGAAATTTAAAGGTTTTGTGAAGTTTGACCGAAAGTGGACTTTTTGATATAGGGGTCGGAATCTGATTCCGGAAGTTGCAGTAGGTCCGTAATGTCAAATATGACTTGTGTGCAAAATTTAAGGTCAATCGGACTTGATTTGATAGGTTTGAGCATCGAAAGAAGAAGTTGGAAGTTCTAAAGTTCATGAAGCATGAATCGGGGTGTAATTCATGTTTTTCATGTTGTTTGATGTGATTTGAGGCCTCGAGCAAGTCTGTAATGTGTTTTGGGACTGGTTGGTATGATTGGTTGGGGTCGCGGGGGCCTCGGGTGGATTCCGAATGGTTAACGGATCGAAAATGAAATTTTGAAGAAGGCTGAAGGGTCTGCTTGTTGTCATAACCGCACCTGCAGAAAGGGGGCCGCAGGTGCGGTGCCGCAGAAGCGGCTAGGCAGGCGCAGGTGCGAAATTTGGTCTAAGGCTCGTGACTGCAGGTGCGGTCAAGGTTCCGCAGAAGCGGGACCGCATCTGCGGAAGAGAGAATCGCAGAAGCGACAATGGGCGGTGTAGGGAGGACCGCAGATGCGGTCAAAGATCCACAGAAGCGGGACCGCATCTGCGGAAGTTGTGTCACAGAAGCGGAAAAGGTAAGGCCTGGGGAAACCGCAGATGCGGTAGAGCGGCCGCACCTGCGGAACCGCAGAAGCGGTCAAAGGACCGCAGGTGTGGAAATCGCCGGAGGCAGAAGGGATGTTTTAAATCGGGGTTTGAGTTCATTTCACCCATTTTTCATGGC
This sequence comes from Nicotiana attenuata, assembly GCF_001879085.1. NCBI lineage: Eukaryota > Viridiplantae > Streptophyta > Magnoliopsida > Solanales > Solanaceae > Nicotiana > Nicotiana attenuata. The sequence continues at coordinate 66,457 of NW_017675061.1, forward strand.
TTGGGCGATTTTTGGGGGAGCTTTAAGAGAGGATTTTCGTCATCAACGACAAGGTAAGATATCCTCACTTATTATGAGTTAAATACATCAATTATGTGTGAATTTAAGCATGAATTGTGTAGAAAAACTTGGGGTTTTGAGGGGAAAACCTAGAAACTATATTCTTGGAATTTAACTACGATATTGAGTATGGAATTTGGTGAAAATTATATATTCGAGTTCCTAAGGTCATGGGTAATCTTTATCTTCGAAAAATTCCGGATTCCGGGCGCGTGGCCCCGAGGGCGTTTTGGTCAACTTTTCGATCGGAGTTAGGAATTGTTATAAATTAGATTGTAATGAGTATTTGAGCATATATTAATGGATTTGCGTAACCGCTGGCTAGTTTTGGAGCGTGGTGCATCAATTAGAGTCGTCGGAAGGGCGTGGAATGCCGGTTATGGATCTTCGGAGCGAGGTGAGTCTCCTTTCTAACCTTGTAAGAGGGAATTGTCCCCATAGGTGAGTTAATTGATTATGTGCTCCTATTTGTGGAGGATACGTACGCACGAGGTGACGAGAGTCCGTGCGTTGCTACTGTTATGCTATTGTCCGGGTAGTTAGGACCCAAAAACATGTTATACTTGGATTATTTGTAAGCCCTATGGTAGCTTAAATTGCTTGAATCACATGGAATTTGTAAATGAATTTCTAAAGGGATTAAACTTTACTTCTTAAAAATTTGTTAAAAGAGAATTTGATATATTTTGATAAATATTCCCTGATAAGTTCTTACTTGATTGATTGAGCATGTATCTCTCCGTGTACCTGCGTAGCATGTATGATTCGCGAGCAGGGTATGTGTTTATTTTATGTTGACCGCGTCGCAGATTATTTCGCGAGCGGGGTAATAGATGCATCTATAGGCGCGTCGTCGACCCTCGGCAAGTGCACATTTCTTTTCTGTTGGACCGGGCCGTCGCCTCGGCATGATTTGCGCATGATATTTTTATATATATTGATGCACGTGAAATTTTAAATGACGATATTGCCCTTCATAGCTTGATGTAAATTGATAAGATAAAGAAAGGTAAACCTTGAAAATCCTTTATTATTTGTTGAAGGTGTATTGCTTGTTTTCCAGCTTTGTGAGTTAGTACTGCCTTATAAAATCCTTGATTTCCTCACACATTTAGTATATTATTATTGGACCTCTAGTAAGTGTCAAAGTCGACCACCTCGTCTCTACTTCTTCGAGATTAGGCGGGATACTCATTGAGTACACGTTGATTACGTACTCATACTACACCTCTGTGCATTTTTGTTGCACAGGTATATTTATCTCTAGCAGCCACTGGGCGTAGCAGCGCGGATGATTTGGGGGCTAGGTGAATTGCATTATTCGAGGCGGTCCGCAGCTAGTATAGCCCTCTTCAGTATATTGTATTTATTTCCTGCCCATTGTATTCCGGATGGATGTTGTATTTTATTTCCTTATCAGTAGATGCTCATGCACTTGTGACACCGGGTTCTGGGATGGTTTGAAGTATTGTATTTACTGCTTATCATTTAAATTTGATTTGAGACTATATTCTTTAATATTGCTAAACTTGAAAGAAAATCACAGATTTCAAAAGTATTAAAACGAGAATTTGATTAAGTAACTTGGTTGGCTTGCCTGACAGCAGTGTCCGGCGCCATCACGACCCTTAGTGGATTTTGGGCCGTGACAACATGGTATCAGAGCACTAGGTTCCTGTCTCACGAGTCATGAGCAAGTAGTAGAGTCTCGCGGATCGGTACGGAGACGTCTGTACTTATCCTCGGGAGGCTGCAGGACTGTTAGGAATACTTCCCTTCTTGATTCCTTATCGTGCGATTTGATCCTTGGAGGCGTATGCCTTTAATTCATTCCTACTCAATCTTACGCGATGCAAAGCGCTTGTTATAAATCGAAAATTGAAGAGTCATGATGGTACTACGGATGTGGTGCGGGATGTTTCTCCCGGTATAGTTGATCGGATTATTATCGTCGCTTTTTGGAAGAATATTTTATTGCTTCAGCTCAGTAACGGTACTTCTGCGGGCTTGAGTCTAGGCACAAGTTGCCGTGATGCTTATGAATGACTATTCCGCGGTAGTGATATGATGGTGGGATGATTGCCTACGTGTCAGGGCAGTGAATGACTTGAAGGAAAGTATACTCAGTACATAATCAAGAGATTCAGTATTTTATTCCCGGGAGGGAACGGCAATCGAACTAAGGATGGTCAGATATGGACTGATGGAAGTAATGCGACTTGGTAATTGCAAGTGTGGTGGAGTTTTCTCCTATGATGGGGTACTATTGTCCTGGTTGGACGTATTAAGTTTGTCGGTGTTATGATCTTCTACCATCCTCCTTTGGGCCAGGACATCGGGAAATAGTATCGGAGATGCAACTATTAGATATCGTAGGGTGCGGTGGTTTCGGATTGAATCAATATTTCAAAGGTGGCGGTTCGAGAAAGATGACCTTCGGAAAAGTTTGGAGTTAGTAGCAAATTGTGGATTCAAGTGCTATGAAAATAAATTTTATTAAGACAACGACTGGGCAACAAAAGATGAGAAGGACATATGGGAAGTGTCAGGCAGAGTTTTAAACTTCTAAAGGGCCAGGCTTAGGGAGCGCAGGCCGAGCAGTTGATTAAAGAAGTGAGTTTGCCCAAAGTGGGAGAGCAGCGGAGCTGCGTATGGGCTTGGTAATGAGATGACTATGCACTTTAAGGGAGTCTGGAACGATTTGAGAATATTGGTGCTTGGTTATTGGGGTCTACAGATCTAATTTGAAGTAGGAATTCTTGTGCGGTCGGAGAGTTAATATAACGGAAAGGAGCCGCCTAAGTGAAGAAGGATGCAGCATAACTTTGAATTGGAAGGACGTTGCCGCACATTTAAATGATGTCCACGAGGGGCAAATGGACCTGTGCAGCTGGAAAGTGAGCTCAGACTCAGGATGGGGTATTGATGTCGTAATGATTTTACCCCGTGTAGCAGCGCTGGGAGATGTCGGGAGTGATTACTACGGGTAGTTCATCCCTGTGAGCAGGTTAGCGATCGCGTGGTTGGCGAGCTTCGGCGAAGCATTCTACTGGTTATACAGCGAAGAGATCGGTCGTGCGAAATGTTGTTGATGATTCTGAGTATGAAAAGGGGGGTTTCTACAGTGAGATGTCGAGCGTGTTGGCAGTGGATTGCGCAAGGATTATGTCAATAGGAGATTAAGAGTCCTGGTAAATTCCAGAGTTGTGTAATAATGGCTTCGAGCTAAGTGGGAGAGTCTCACCGCCTATGATGGGGTTGTGTGGTTAATTGCTTGCGAGGTTTCTGGTGATTAGCATATTGATGGGTTATTTCAGCTACGGGAAAGGAACATAAGTGGTAATTCGAGCTAATGAATTGTCGAAATGCATGCTACGGTTGGCCTTATTGCCTCATGTTCAGACTTGGGGAAAGATTCAGGATTTATGCTTTGTATAAATGCAGGCTTCAAAGGAAGTAATTCCGCCGGGTGCCTCGTCGAGAGGGTATTCATGTGTTATAAGACTTATGAAGTTGATTATATTCGGGACCAAGTCAGAGCGGGTGGCTCTTAGTAACAGTTCTATTGGATTCGAAAAGAGGTAAAGTATGGTGCCTAATGACTTCGAGCCTATAAGTATAGTTAAGAATCAAGCTTTGTAGCAGCTTATGAAAAGGTGCCCAGAATGTTCTATGATATTTCAACTTGCGGTGTAGCATTTGAGAGATATGAAATGGTTCGTGGGATTTGAGGCAGCATGGCCTCATGGTTCAAGGTCACCCGGAATAAGAGCAGATGGAGTATGTTATGTATTGAATGGAGTTGGTATTATTCTTAAGGCAATCAAGGATAAACTAGAAGAAGGTAGATTGATTAGCCATAGTTAAATTGGCAGATTGGTGTCAGGGATCAGTTCCTTCAGCGTGATCGAGTTGTGCAAGTGAATTGTGACGGTACGTATCAGGCTTGTCAGCTACCGTAATTGATGTTATTCAGAAGAATTCTACTGTTATAGCTTATTATGTGGAAGCAGAATTCCGGAAGGGCTGTGGTAGTTAGACCACTACTTAGAGATTTGTATGTTCTATGGTTGTGAGCACGTGATTTTTGCCACGCTTAAATTACTCCTATAGAATTCATTTGAATTAGAATTTTTCTTTTAGTATTTGAATTTTTAGGAATTAATTGCATGATTTTGTGTTTTGTTTGCATTTTGTGTGCATTTTTAGGTGTTATAAAAAAAATTCCAAAAATAGCATACTTGCATTTAGGACCTAATTCTAGATTTTTATATTAATTAAACATCATTGAAAATGAGAGAGAAAATAACAAGAAATAATCCTTTTATATCTTTTGTTCCTTTAATTTTACTTTCGTTTAATCTCCTTTTAAAATTATGATCTAGTTAATTCTAGAAAATTTAATTAGTCTCATTTTAAAATTAAATTAGGTTTTGGCTATTTTTAATATTACATTTAATAAAATCCAAAATTCAAATAAATAAAGAAGAAAAGAGAAGAAAATAAACCAAAAGAAATGGAAATGAAAAGGACCAGGCCACAAGTCTTGGGCCAATTCGAGCCCAATAAACCCAACCAGATCTGGCCAAAATGGCCCAAACCCAATCCCAAAATACCCGGTCCAGTTCCCCCTATAGCTAAACGACGCCGTTTGGCGTCACACAATCCTGGCCATCAATTTTATCTAATCCAACGACCATAATTGAGTTTTACTTTTACATAAAATTGTCCGAAAAATATACAAACCCTAAAACATAACCTATCTTCCTCGTACCATGTCTCCGCCACTGCTCCGCCGCCTTCCACCTTCGCCGCCGGCCGAAAATCGTCTCCGCCGGCGGCCAACTTCCAATCACCCCCCAAATTTCACCATAGCCTCGTCTCCGTCTCCCCACTCCGAATCCACCATTGTTTTCTTCCAAATCCCAACCAAACGCTCCCAAAATCTGCAAAACCCTAGCCGCCGTCGGCGAACGCCGGTCATTCCAATGGCCACCAGAAAAACACCATAGATGCTCCTTCTTCTCCTTTTTCCAACCCCCATGGTCATTTCCCTCGAATCTTCCCCCATCTCGTCGAATAATCGATTGAATATTTCCGGCCAAAACACAAAGTATGCCACACAGTCCCAAATTAACACCCTGTGACCGCCTGAGCCTCCTCTACCTAATCCCCATACCCGTTTGTCTCGAATCTGCCTGGGTTTCCTCGAATCTTCATTTAAATTTTTCCGGTCAGAACCCTAATTCACCCAATCGACCCCAAATTTGTACCACACGACCCCCTCACCTCCCTCGTGCCAAGTCTGTCACTGGAAGCATTCAAATGTCGCTGGAAATCAGTAAAGGCCACAGAACCCTAGAATTAGTCAGATAAGTTTTCCATTTTTACTATTTCTTTCTTTCTTTCTTTTTGATTTTATATGTGTTTTGTTTCGCCTTGCATTTATTTGTTTGTGTTTAGTTCAATTTTTTTTTTTTTTTTTTCAGATTATATTAATTTAGTCTTCGATTTTTCTGTTAGTTTTAGTATTAGTATAGTTATAATTAGTCCAATCATTAATTGATGAATAGTGTGGTATTTAGTTTGAACACATGATTATTAGTTTTTGTAATATGTTTTGCTAGACTCTAGTATCGATTTTTGTTTTAGATATTCATTTGGTTCTGTGTTAATATTTTGTTAGTTTAGATTAGTTTAGTTGTTGATTGATCTTTGATTCAGTATTTGGTCCATTAATTCAGACTTTGGTTATAGCTGATAATTATAATCCTTCAAATAATTTTGGTTGGGTAAAAGGGACTGGGGTTTAGTACAGGTTAGTAATTTCAGAATAAATAAAAGGGTAATTTAGGCATAGAAAAAGGTAGTTTTATTAGGAATAGTAATTTTTAAAGTAGGGAAGGGATAGTATAGGAATTGTAATGGGTATAGGACTTTCTAGAATAGACTTTAGTATAGTTTTCAATAAAATAGGTGTTGTTACTTGGGTAACAAGTTTAAAAATAAGGGATTAAAAGCTGAAAATGAGAAGGACTAAAAAGAAAACTAAAATCTGAAGGAAGCCTTAGGCTTTGCCTATAAAAGGACACACCCATTGCCTTGTTTTAACAAGTTTTGACACCCCTGAAATTCCCAGAGTTCCCAC
>NW_017675061.1:72889-77092 GCF_001879085.1 Nicotiana attenuata
TTAGGAATCGGCTCCCAAGGACAACGGGCAGCTTCTCTGCTTATAACCAAAAAATCGGACCCTCCCCATTGATGAACCCATCGCCTTTCCCCCATCCAAACACACTGACTTTCAGTCACCCCACCTCATTCTCACGAAAGAGTAGTAAAAACGAAAGGGAATTCTGCAATTGATCAAGTTTATTTGTTGCTGGCTTCCATTTTTGATTTTTGGGTGTTACTTTGGTGTAAAAATGTTGTGTTTGTTGCTGTGATCCTCTGCTGAGCTCAAATATGCCCGCTTGGTCTTTATTTGGTTTCTTCTGCTTCTAGATTCAGCTTTACAGGTACTTTTCCGAACTTTAAATGTAAAACACACTTATGTTGAAGAAGAGTTTGGATTATTCAAATTTGATACGGAATTTTAGTAGAGTTCACCTTTGGGTTGTTTTGCAATGAATAGATTTGTGAATAAAAAATGAAATACGGCATACGAGAAAATATGAGTTCTGTTTGATTTTGTACTCAATGATTCTATTCTCTTTTTGATTGTGGATTCCTTATTCCGTTGCTGCTGCATTTTTTTGGAAGTTTGAAATGAAATTGGGCTAGTCAAAAGTGGTCAATGGGCTCTTAATTTTAATTCGGAATGAAATTGGACTTGTGTTCTGCTAGTTTGCTTGCTCTGCTAGTTTATGCAATAAAAATGTCATTAACGCATTCAAAGCACCGCACACATTAATGTCAAATATTATCATGTGGTTTTGTCCTTTGCTCTTTGGTGAAGATTGCACAAATCTTGCAAGTAGTATTTGAATTCGGATTAATATGAACTTTAGTAGTACTCGAATTCATATTGAAAATCAGATGCGTGGAATTTTTTGTAATTTTTGGAAGGGTGTAAGTAGTAAAATAATAATTTGCAGACAACAGAAGCATAGTCTCACTTTCCATTTCATCTTCATACGCGATGGCGTTAAATTGCCACTGATTGCTGCTTTAATGTGGATTACGATTTCTGCAATTTTCATGGCCTTCATCTCTTCTGTTTAATTCTTCTATGTGTTTAGCTCAATCTGTTTGTTGAAGTATGCCGCCGTATAAATCATCTTAGTACTTTGTTGGGGTAACTTGATAAATATTGGAGTAAAAAGACGTGGATCGATTAATTCATGTGTTTAAATTATGAGCTTTCTGGGATGGGGTGCAGCTAAGTTGAGGAATTAATAAGGACTTGGGGTGGTGAGAAGTCTTAAATGGCTTTTCCAATGCTTCAGATTCATTTCCTTTATTAGTTTTTGCATCTTTTCTTATTTTTGTCGCTTTAATTGTTTTGGATGCTATCGTGCTTGATATTGCTTCGACATCTTTAGTTATGTATATATGATGAACTTTGCTAACAGTGGAATAGACTCATATCCCTACTCTCACAAAATCTCAATTGCATGGCCCTTGTTTAATTAATCATGTTTATCCTTAGGCGTGCCATTTAGCGAATTTTTATGGCCCTCGCAAAGTTGAAAACGCGTAGTTGCTTTAGGCACGCTTTTTTTAATAATTTTACCTTCCTAAATACGGGTGTGCATTTCATGCGACCCAAATCCAAATCCAAAAACGTTGAATAAGAAGTGTCGAGGATCCGGGTGCATTTCATGTGACGTGATCCAAAAACACGCTCTTAAACGGCGTTCACTTTCATAAAAAATAATTAAAAGCGGTAAATAATTTAAAATTGCACTATAGGTTTGAACTTGTATAAAAACCAGAGTTTTAGCCATTTATAATAATTTAAGCGACCGTGCTAGAACCACGGGATCCGGGGGTGCCTAACACCTTCCCTCGGGTCAACAGAATTCCTTATTCAGAATTTCTGGTTCGCAGACTCCAATTGGGAAGTCGAATTTTTCCTCGATCTGGGATTTAAATTAAACCGGTGACTTGGGACACCAAAAGCCAACCCTATCCCAAGTGGCGACTCTAAAAATAAATAAATAATCCCATTTCGAATAATGTCACTTTAAATGGAAAGAACTCCCTTATACATTATCCTTCGGGGTAGGTGTGTAAAAAGGAGGTGTGACAGCTCTGGCGACTCTGCTGGGGAGACGATCCCAGAATTTCGATTCAGGGTTCAAGAATTCGAGCTTAGTACAATTGTTATATTTGGCTTTATCTGATTTTTCTACATGTTCCATGCTATATGTGCTAAATGTTTTACCGCTTTGATATTTGTTGAAATTGTATATATAAACTGTCGCGAATCCCTTCCTCTTTCTGAGTCTTCTACATCATGGAGAAGGGTGCACTTCGTGTAGCTTCTCTTCTGTTTAGAGTCATTCCTAATTTAGAACGAGGTTTGGATAAGTTGCTAAGCCGGCGGAGCTTCTGTATCCCCGGTACGCTGCCTCCCCCTCGGCCCGAGTTGTCCGCTCGGGTAAGCCAGGTCTAGACCAATAAACCTAGGGTTAAACCTAGAATAACAAAAACTCATGCCGGATCCCTAATAGGACGTTTGTTTGCATCATGTGCATTTGACTTAGGGGACTCAACACAGGGGTTGGGTCCGTCTAGGACAGGTGACCTGAAATGAATTGACCATCCTGATGCATCTTACGTGCTACTTGCGCATTTATTTGCTCGGCTTTGCATGTTGACTGGCTTGTCTAAATAAGTGGAAATTGAGGAAATAAGCAGTGTTAGGACTAAGTGAGGGTGACCATTTGTTTTGAAAAACCCTAATGCCCAAATAGTACCGAAATGCTGCCGGATTTGTGAAAAATAAAAAAAAAAAGAAAAAGAAAATATTTGAAAAAAAAAGGAAGGAAGAAAATTGTTGTTCAAAAATACATTTTTTGATTTTGGCAAATCCGCCCGAACTACGCCGGTTTGATTCTCACCGGATGTGAGATACGTAGGCAACCCTCATCGGGTCCAACCCTTCCTTTTTCAAAAAATAACCAAAAATGCCAATTTTGTGTCATAAATAAGTCGGGTGATGCCATTCCTGTTTAAATAAGCCGAATGTCCCCAAAAGGACGCTGGAAGGCCGTTTTGCAAGAATAGCCACCTTGAGTCATTTTTAAATGGTTTGCGGGCACAGCCTTAAAATCTTCCTCCCAGAAGTGCTGAAAGGCCGTATTTGCAAATCCAAGTCCTTATTTTCTGAATAAAGGATTTTTGCACAAATAGCCATTTTTCAAAATAAATCATTAAGTTCCCCTAAATAATGTGCAGGATGAATTCAAGTGACATCGAAACCTTCTCAGTCCTGAGCGAGATCCCTTTGAAACTCCATATGTGGTGGCATGACTTGGGAAAAGGAAGCAGAGATACTGTGGTCAAAAGCCTGGGCGGCCTCGTAGATTTATTGAAGATCAGGCCAAGGACGGATGTCATTGAGGCACTGATACCATTTTGGGACCCGACCCGTAATGTATTTCGGTTTTCAGATTTTGAACTCACACCTACATTAGAAGAGATCGCCGGATATGCAGGTCTCAACGGGAACCTCCGCGGTAGATACCCTTTGGCCCCACGACCAGTAACTCTTCACAGGTTTTTAGATTTGTTGAGCATCAGTCGGGATATTCAAGACCCCCATCTGGCAGAAGGGTGTTGTACACTGCACTTCCTATATCACCGGTATGGTAATCCCAAAGGTTTTGAGGAACCCAACACTGGACTAACACATGCTGGAAATAAGGACAAATGGGAATCCCGACAGGGATTAGCCTTCATGGTGGCCTTCTTGGGAGTGGTAATTTGTCCTAGAAAAGATGGTCACATAGACCTTGGCTTAGTAGGAATGCTAGATGTTGCCATGAAGAAACCTGCTAGCACAGTGGTTCCCCTGATTGTAGCAGAATTATACCGAGCTCTGACCAAATGTCGAGAAGGGGAGAAATTCTTTCAAGGTTGCAATTTGCTTTTGCAGTTATGGATCCAGGAACATCTTTGTCACCGCACAGGATATATGAACTACGGCTTAACCGGGTTGAGTTGTATTGTAGAGTTCGAGACCCGAGTTACAGGTATTGAGTTCCCGGAGGGTACTGAGGCCTGGTCGTCGTGTTTAAGATCCCTTACTGCAGATAAAGTAGAATGGGCTTATGGATGGCTTCCTCATACTGAAGCTGTATATACGTCAGCAGAGGTCCCTTATATTCTTCTGATGGGTATTCGAAGCATTCAGCCCTACGCTCCGTTACCGAGTTTTGCGACAATT
>NW_017675062.1:0-33963 GCF_001879085.1 Nicotiana attenuata
ATGGTTCATTGTCATAATTCTTCATTAGTCGTCTTAATCAATTCTGTTTAGGATTTGCTGGTTTTATTTTTTGTTCTTGTTTGAGTTAATCTGGTTAGCTAGTCCCGTTTAATCAGTTGTCATCATTAGTAATGCCTTAATTCAGTGTTTAGCATTGTAAGGTTTTTAGTTTAGGATGGTCTGGTTTAGCTCAGTAATTCCAAGAGGGTTCAAGGGGTAGTATAGGCATGGAAAAGGGTAGTTTCATTAAGATTGGTAATTGTTGAAGTAAAGTAAGGATAGAATAGGAATTGTAATGGGCATAGAACCTTCTAGGATGGACCATAGTATAGATTTCAATAGAATAGGTGTAGTTACTTGTGTAACAAGTCAGAAAATAGAGGACTAAGTGATTAAAACTGGAATTTGAAGGAAGGACTAAAATGTAAAGTTGAAAATCTGAAATTCTCTTAGTTTTGCCTATAAAAGGCGGTCACTAGTGCCTTCATTGGGAGGCTTTTGAACATTCTGGAATCTGAGAGGAATTAGAGTTGAAAATCAGAAATAAGAGACGGCTAAAAACAAAAATACAAAAAATACTGTTCCATTGAAAATCTTTGAAAATTTTTGTGGTACTCATTCTGTGACAAATTCTGAACAACTGAAGGTCAAAAATGAGCTGAATCTGTCTAGTTTCAAGTTTTTTGGTTCACTCTTGGGTGGATTTTGATTCTGAACTTTAAGGATATCATTGTGGGTTCAAAATTGTGAAAGTGGTCTTTTCTCGATCATTTCTGGGCTGATTTTGTGGCTGACTCTTGTTCCTGCTACTGATTCCACTGCTGATCCTTCATTTCTCTGTTCGCTTTTCAATTTCCAGGTATACCCTGACACTTGTGGATATTACTTGAATGTAATGGAGAGCTTGGCTTTTGAATATGAGACTGCTGTTCACTTGCCTTGAATTATTTGCTTCTTTAGTTCCTGTTTAGTTTTAGCGTATTAAAGTCTGCTTGAGATACACAGCCTCGTAGTGGCATTGATTGGTGCTAGATTTAAGTGAGTAGGCTATAACTGATTCATCTTCTGTAATGACTCACTCTTCACTACTGTTTTCTTAGTTGTTTTTTCTATAGCTGAGTATTTGGTTTTGTAATAAAAGAGGCTTTCATTATGGTGTTTATAAGTTGTTCCTGTTGTGTAGTTCAATGACAGTATAATTTGGGTCTGGCGTGGGCTTCATAAAATTGTAGTTGTCCTTGCTGGGATTCGATCCCAGGCTTCGGCATCACAGCTGCCTGAATTGCCCTTTACCTCCACTGGGCCGCCTGCTTTCATTTGGGCCTGGGTGTTTTAATAGAGCCCAGGTCTGCTTTGACAAAACGACAGGCCTGATGACTGTGGCCCTGAAAATTTAGTGCACAAGGTGCCCGTTTGCAATCTGGGCTCGAGGCCCATTTTCTCTTTACCTATTTCTGGTTATTTAAATTTGGGTTTGAAATTCATAGCCTTAACTAATTAAGACTTTCTCTTCATTTTAGAGACTGAATAAAAATGAAAAATCATAATTGCATGAGGTTTGTCTTCAAAAGCTAAATGAGACGATCCTCGCTAAACAAAACAAACAAATTGCGGGGCCCTCGATAAATGCTTATGGTAAAAATGCCTAGACTTCGGGATGTGTTGTCTAGCGAATTTCACGACCTTCCCCAAATAATAACACGCTAGCTACTTTAGGCGCGCATTTTAAATAAAATCACCTTCCTAAACACGAGTGCACATTTATGTGACCCAAATCCAAATCTCAACGAAGTCGAAATGTGTTGACAATCGCGGGTGCACTGGTGCGACGCGGTTCGAAACATATTTTCACGATGTTGCAATTCTTTTTTTTCAAAATAAATAAATAAATAAAATATAAATAAAAGCGGTTTATTAATAAAGGGCACATAGGTTAGTACATGTTTTAAAATCAGGTAAAAGCAAATACAACAGTGGAGCGACCGTGCTATAACCACGGAACCCGGGAATGCCTAACACCTTCTCCCGGGTTAACAGAATTCCTTACCCGGATTTCTGGTGCGCCGACGGTTAACAGAGTCATAACTTCCTCGGGTCGGGATTCAACTGGTGACTTGGGATACCCTAATTTCCCAAGTGGCGACTCTGAAATCTTAATAATAAATCCCGTTCCGATTGTCACTTTAAGTTGGAAATAATTCCTTTTATCATACCCTCTTCTCATAAGTGTAGATAAAAAGGAGGTGTGACACCACTTGGATGTGGCAGACTTCTTTGAGCACCCTGATGGGAAAATAGACCATTTGATCGGTGATGGATCCGTGGTTAAAGATGATTGAGTAGTTTGATTTTTAGTTTTGCTTATTTGTAGTAGCTAGTGAATAAACATCATGTAATTATAGTTATTTACCTGAGTAGTAGTCATAAGTATCAATTAGTATTATTTTATGAATTAGTGTTAGTTCGTTCTAGTATTCGTTTTAAACAATATTTCAGCCTTTGACCATAATTATTTACATACACATGCATGTGGTAAGAATTCAAATGTGGCATATTGTTTTAGTATTTAACAGTCTCCGTACATAAATTCTTACCAAGTGTTTCTAATACTAAAGTGTATGTTGAGTATAATATGTCAAAAACATATGTATCTATTCTGTACTGTATTACGAACTTAGTGTGCAATTATTGCCTTTACATATTGTACTATTATAATGAAAATTCATCATAACTGTAACAATATTTTTCTTTACCAGTGTGCATACATCAGGCAGATAATGCAATCTTAGAGTAGTACATGAAAAAGCATATCATGATTTTACTGTTTAATAGTGCTAACAAGTGAAAAAGCAGTAATAGCATGTGATAAACTTGTTAAAAGGCTTTCTCGTAGTGTTAATAACCAAACACGAAAATCAAACTATAGTACTTATAATTGTATTATTACTCCTAATAAATTAAAATAAAATTGATGTCTTGTTAAAATTTGCATGTGGCCTAGATGTTATGTGTATTAAATCTCGGCTGTGTGTGTAATACCATTATTTTGCATTTGTTTGCATTCTTTCATATAAATACATTTTCTTCTTTATATTTTTTCTGAATTTCTCTTTTAGACTAATATTTATTCGTATATTTCTTTTGTATGTCAAACCATGGGAAGCAAATATGGATATCCCACAAAACAAACTTGGATCAAAGTTCAATTGTAAAAATATTTGTTTAATTGATTCATGTACGACACATACAATATTCAAAGAGAAGAAATATTTTTCTCATTTAAGTATGTGTAAGGCAGATGTTACTACAATTTCTGGTAGTAGTAATTTAATTGAAGGCTCTGGAAGAGCTACTATAACTCTGCCTAAGGGAACAATACTTATCATAGAGAATGCAATGTTCTCCTCCAAGTCCAAGAGGAACTTGTTGAGTTTTAAAGATATCCGTCGAAATGGATATCATAGAGACAATAGATGAGAATAATCTTGAATATCTCATCATTACCAAGAATGTCTCTGGCCAAAAGAGGGTTATTGAGAAGTTCCCATCTTTATCTTGTGGCCTGTATTGGACAAGAATTAGTGCAATTGAGGCACATTCTACCGTAAACCAAAAGGTTACTGATTCCAATACTTTTGTACTTTGGCATGATCGATTGGGACACCCTGGATCAATTATGATGAGACGAATTATAGAAAACTCAAATGGGCATCCATTAAAGAATTTAAAGATTCTTTTAAATAATGAATTTTCTTGCACTTCTTGTTATCAAGGCAAGTTAATTATTAGACCATCACCAACAAAGGTTGGAATTGAGTCCCCTGCGTTTTTGGAACGTATACAAGGGGACATTTGTGGACCTATTCACTCACCTAGTGGGTCGTTTAGATACTTTATGGTCTTAATAGACGCATCTTCTAAATGGTCTCATGTGTGACTATTGTCATCACGCAACCTCGCATTTGCAAAATTAATGGCACAAATAATTCGATTACGGGCGCAATTCCCCGATAATCCAATTAAGTCTATTAGACTTGATAATGCTGCTGAGTTTTCATCCCAAGCATTTAATGATTATTGTTTATCAATTGGGATAAAAGTGGAACATCCTGTAGCTCATGTTCACACTCAAAATGGTCTTGCAGAGTCTTTAATTAAACGTCTGCAATTGATAGCAAGACCGTTACTCATTAAAACGAGGCTGCCCACTTCTGTTTGGGTTCACGCCATTTTGCATACAGCAATGCTAGTTCGTCTCAGACTGACAAATTATCATAAATATTCCCCGTTGCAATTAGTTTTGGGTCATGAACCTAATATATCCCATTTAAGAATTTTTGGATGCGCAGTATATGCGCCTGTAGTACCGCCATATCGCACCAAAATGGGTCCCCAAAGAAGGTTAGGAATATATGTTGGGTTTGAATCGCCCTCCATTATCGCTACCTCGAAACATTGACGGGGGATTTGTTTACTGCACGATTTGCAGACTATCGATTCGATGAGACACTTTTCCCAAAATTAAGGGGAGAAGTTGGTGAAACCAAACGGGAAATTTTGTGGAAAAATCCGTCATTATCTCATCTTGATCCACGTGCCTCCATTTGTGAAAAAGAGGTGCAAAAGATTATCCATTTGCAAAGAATAGCAAATCAAATGCCAGACGCATTTACGGATTTGAAAAGGATAACAAAATTACATATCCCTGCAGAGAATGTTCCAATCTGTATTGATGTCCCTATTGGACAATCTTCTAGTGTCATAGCTAATGAGTCGAAAGCACGCCTAAAACATGGAAGACCATTGGGTTTCAAAGATCGAAATCCTAGAAAAAGGAAAACAAATGATTAAAATGACACTACGAAAGAATCTCATGAAGAAATCCACGATTTAATAAATTCCGAGATTCATGAGGAACCCACTGAGCCCGAGACTCAAGAAAATAAGGAACTATCAATAAATCGAATCGATATTGAGACAAATTTGAATCGAGTGGATATAGTGGGGATTATGTCTTTGCATATAATGTTGCATCTACCATTATGCAAGAAAGTGAGGATCTTGAACCTTAGTCTGTTGGAGAATGTCGACAAAGACGTGATTGGCCAAAATGGCAAGAAGCAATCCAATCAGAGTTGAATTCACTTGCGAAATGTAAAGTTTTTGGGCCTGTAGTCCAAACACCTAATGGTGTTAAGCCTGTTAGATATAAATGGGTCTTTATACGCAAGAGAAATGAGAAAAACGAGGTACAAAGATATAAGGCACGCCTTGTTGCACAAGGATTTTCACAAAGGCCTGGTGTAGATTATGAAGAGACATATTCACCCGTTATGGATGCTATAACGTTCCGTTATCTCATTAGTTTTGCTGTCAATGAAAAGCTTGACATGTATTTAATGGATGTGGTTACCGCCTACCTTTATGGCTCACATGATAATGAGATATACATGAAAATTCCCGATGGATTTAAAATGCCAAACGCACATAATTCAAAGTCCCGGAAAATGTTTTCAATCAAATTGCAAAGATCTTTGTATGGTCTAAAGCAATCAGGACGAATGTGGTATAATCGTCTTAGTGAGTATTTATTAAAGGAAGGCTATATAAATGATGCCATTTGCCCATGTGTTTTTCTAAAGAAAACAACATCGGAATTTGTTGTACTTGCCATATATGTTGATGACATAAACCTTATTGGAACTCCTATAGAACTCCAAAAGGCAATTGATTATTTAAAGAAGGAATTCGAGATGAAAGATCTCGGAAAGACAAAATTATGTCTTGGTCTGCAAATTAAACATTTGGCAAACGGAATATTTATTCATCAATCTACCTACATAGAAAAGGTATTGAAACGATTTTACATGGATGGAGCACATCCATTAAGTACTCCGGTGGTTGTTCGATCACTTGATGTGAATAAGGATCCATTCCGACCTCAAGAAGAGAATGAAGAGCTACTTGGTCCTGAAGTATCATATCTTAGTGCAATTGGTGCACTAATGTATCTTGCTAACACTACAAGGCCTGACATAACTTTTTCAGTTAATGTCTTAGCAAGATATAGTTCTGCTCCTACAAGGAGACATTGGAATGGAATCAAACACATATTGCGGTATCTAAAAGGTACTACTGATATGGGCTTATTTTATGGAAATAATTGCAGTCCTGATCTTGTTGGTTATGCCGATGCTAGGTATTTATCCGATCCACACAAGGCTCGATCTCAAACAGGCTATGTGTTTACCTGTGGAGGCACTGCCATATCTTGGCGATCGACTAAGCAATCAATTGTGGCTACTTCATCTAATCATGCTGAGATAATTGCTATTTGATGAAGCAAGTCGAGAGTGTGTGTGGTTGAGGTCTATAATACATCTTATACGAGAAAAATGTGGTTTGAAATGTGACAAACTACCCACGATTTTGTATGAAGACAATGCAGCATGCATAGCTCAATTGAAGGGGGGATTCATAGGCAAAGCACATTTCACCAAAGTTATTTTTCACACATGATCTTCAAAAGAATGGTGATATCAATGTGCAACAGATTCGTTCAAGTGATAATATGGCTGATTTGTTCACAAAATCTCTACCAACGTCAACCTTCAAGAAGCTAGTGTACAAGATCGGGATGCGAAGGCTCAAGGATGTGAATTGATGCTCTCATCAGGGGGAGTTAATGCGCGTTGCACTCTTTTTCCCTTACAAGGTTTTGTCCCACTGGGTTTTCCTTGAAAGGTTTTTAACGAGGCAACCAAAAGGCGTATTATTAGATATGTGTACTCTTTTTCCTTTTCTAGAAATTTTTTTCCCATTGGGTTTTATTTTAGTTAAGGTTTTAACGAGACACATTACTTATTGAGTAGACATTTAAGGGGGAGTGTTATAAATAGAATTCTATTTATGTTGAATATCCATATTTAGAGAGATTCTAGGGTTTATTACTTGGTGGCTAAGTCAACCTCTCCCTATAAATGGAGGGTTCTATTCCATTGTAATTCATCCCAAATATTAATAAGAATTCTCTCTCCCCACTTTTCCCTGCAATGCTTTTCTTCTCCTTTTATTGTTTCATAACAGTGGAAAACTTAAGGAAGCATATGATTCTTTGGAAATAATAACATGATTCCCTCTAATTAGTTACAAGAAATCCTCTCACGATAAGCTCCTCAGCCAAATCACGAGGAGATCTGTTAGTAGCTCGTAATAAATCTATCTATTTTGATGTTTCCAAATTTCCATTACTAGAGCAGTAGAGCTTGTTTACAACACCTTTGCCATACGCTATCACGAAAACAATAATATGATTTTTCCCCCCATTTTGGTAATAAATCTATGATTGAATCAATCTACATTCCCTCACGTTCTGCATTATGTTCATTGAATTTGTCCTTTTTATTGGTCAATCTCCAATTATGATCATTTTCTGCTCTTTTTTTCTTTCAAATTTTCAATTAAATAGTATTTTTGTTAACTGCCGACCAGCGAGAAACTCTCAAATTCTAACGGTAATTTGAATAAAATATATATCATAATAAAATTAAAAGCCAAGACTTCTTGCAGAGACCATTTCTCCAATTGTAATCTTTTCTATATCGCTCCAATTTTATCAGTGTCCCGAATGGACGACTTATTGGAGAGACGAAGCTATATAATTTGTTATTAATGTAAATTGTAACTTGAATGGTAAACTAGTGAGTTTGTATACCCTTAAAAAGGATAACTGTTGAATTTATATACGGTTTTAAGGATATGTAGATTGATTCAACACAAATAATCAAAAATATGAGATAAACGGGTTAAATATAGAATGAACAATCAAACCAATTGTGATGTTACGGCCGGGCTCGGATTTGTGCTGAACAGCGATTTTGCCCTCGATCGGACCCTTGGTTCGGAGCCAAATGTATATGAAAAATAACAGTAAAATAAGAACTTTTCAATAGCTAGAGAGCAGAAAAATATATTTGTATTGCCTTGGTTTGCGTGTTATACCGTGTTCTATTGAATAAAAAGCTTACCTTTTATATAGTAAGAGAGTTTCATCCCTAGTATAATTCTAAAGAAAGTAAAAACCCTCCTTTCTCGTCAATTACTGATCCGCTACTGACATCGGGCGAGATATGCGCCGTGATATCCGGTGGGGTGCACGGCTCTCTGTTAGCCGTGTGCAACCGTTGCCATGCTTTTCGAGGTCTCAGAGCTCATTTTGGATTCGGGGAGTGTTGTCTTATCTGGCCCGGTGGGAACATTTCGTTCGAGCCTCGATACAAGAAGTTCTCAGCTTCAATTCCGATCCCATGTAGTCATATCCTTGCTTCGTTTGACCCACAAGAAAATCGGGGTGTTTGTTAGCCCTGGTTTCACCTATATACAGAGTTATTATTAGAATATGGGAAATTCATAATGTGTAGCCGCCCTCTAAAATAATATCCGTAAAATATATATCTTTTACATATTAAATATTAAGATACAAAAAATATACATATTTTATACATGATCAGTGTGTATTTTTTGAAGCAATTGTAATAATTTTCAGCCGGTCAGCCAAATATATTAAAAGCGTAAAAAAAAAAAAAAAAAAAAAAAAAGCACTAGTCTCATTTTATTATTTCACCCCGATGAAACTAACATACACTAGCTAGTAACTAAAACAACGAATAAAAAGTTGAAAAAAAAATCACATGCATAGATTCTAGACCTCATAACCCGACTATTAGGTTAAGACTTCATCAAAATATAGTTCTCTTTTTCATTTTAAGAGGACAAGAAAAAGAGAGAAAAAAAGGGGGGAAATATCCATATAAATTGTGTATAGCTTTTTGAGCTGACGATAATCACGTGTGAAAGGGGCCCATATAAATTATAAGGATTTGGGTATTTTATGGGAAATTTCTGATTTCCCCCAACAATACAGCAGTGATATCCTAACAAATCCGAAACATTTTAAGCCGTTAATGGGTCCCAACCTCGTGCCTCCTAGTTTCTCTGCTTCTCCAAGTCTCTCTTGCACCCCGAAAAAATAATAATACAAATAATTAATAATTCACATTCAATAATTATATCAAATTTTTGAATACAAGATACGACTCGAATTCACAATCTCTTGGTTGGAAGTAAAGGATGCTTACCACCAGAGCAATTCAGTCGAAAAACACGGAAAGCACATGACTTCTATAGTTTTATTTGCCTTCCTTAACCATTCTTTGGCCTAGTTCCGGACCGTGTGATAGATTTGGAGCTAGAAAAAGCAAATTTTGAAAAATAGAGCTAGCTTAGGATAAGGTAAATATTTTGCTAAATCTCCACTTGAAGATTTTTTTTTTTCCTAAAATGAACTTATATGCTAAATGCAACGTGTTTGGGTGTAAGTATTTTTTTTTCCCCGTCTTCCTGAGATAATTTTATTTATGGTCATTAAATTTTTGTATTTGTTACCCAAAAGTCACTTTTCTTTTTTTTGTTACGTAAAAATCATTAAACTTTGTGTTATTACACAAAAGTCACTTTTCTTTCTTTTGTTACACAAAAATCATTTTACTTTGCTCTAGTTATCACAAAAGTCACATTTTTTACTTGAAAAGCCTATTATGTCCTTGATATTATATAAACATTTATATTTATGTTATACTTCTATATTATATATTTTTACCTATGTATTTTATTTATAAATTAAATAATTTAATATTATTTTATTTATTATTTTTATAATATATTCGTATATTTAATTTTTTCTAACTTTAATTTTCAAGACATATTAGTAGCGTTATAAAATAATTTTTTTCAGCAATTCTTTTTTTTTTTAAATTTAATTGACCGACCAAAGTTGGTCGGTATGCCCTTTAGACCTTCAAAATATCGATCACACGTTAATGGTTGCGTTTTGGACGGTTATTGGCCATTACCGACCAACTTTGGTCGATTTTTTGGACGATTTTTTCCGAATTTCTAGTAGTATAATCTCCCAATGCAAAAACCAATTGCCCAAGTAAATCCCCAAGAAAATATCCCCAGCATGTAGAGTTACCTAGGGATTTTCCTTTAGATTAACATATGATATTTTCCTTATTTTCATTGTTTGTTTACCTATGAATTTTCTCACGGAAATGTACTAGACGATTTATTTCTCTACTAATATATATTAAAGTTACTAACAAATTTAATAACGCTACTAATATATTTTGAAAATTAACGTTAAGAAAAAATTAAATATACGAATATATTATAAAAATAATAAATACTATAATATTAAGTTATTTTATTTATAAATAAAATACATAGTTAAAAACATATTATATAGTATATAATATAAAAGGTATTACATAAATATAAAGGTTTATATAATATCAAGGGCATAATAGACTTTTCAAGTAAAAAGTGACTTTAATGATAACTAGAGCAAAGTAAAATAATTTTTGTGTAACAAAACAAAGAAAAGTGACTTTTGTGTAATGAACACAGAGTTGAATGATTTTTACGTAACAAAAAAAAATGACTTTTGGGTAACAAACACTAAAGTTTAATGACCATGAATAAAAATTAACTCCCCTCTTCCTATACTCAAAAAAACCCACAAAAATATTGAGCTTGATTGATGGGGAAAGATACACAGAGATGAGTCTCAGAAACTATATGTAGGTACAGATGTACTACATTATTTGTGGTTGTGGAGATCATTTAGTTCACCCTACAATTATTAACTCCTTCTCTAATTGATTCCTACACATTTGTTCTATCAACATCAGCGACGGAGCCAAGATTCGAAACTAATGACTTTGAAATTTTATTATATATATATATACATATATATATATACATATATATATATATATATATATATATATATATATATATATATATATATATATATATATATATATATATATTATTTGGATGAAAGTTACTGAGTTCGACAGTAACCGTAACGTGTATACTAGCTCCGTCTCTGATCAACACCTTTCTCTTTTCATATTTTCCTTTTTTTCCTGATATATATTATATATGAACAAATACCTCATTTTATTGTAAATGATATATATGTCGAATTGGAGATATTGTTATGATTAACAATATTTAAGGTTTTAGTTTTTTTTTCCCTTAAAACCACCTAGCTCTTTAAGTACTACATGCATTAGGTTTGTAAAATCAATCTTGTTTATCGTAAAACAGTACAGTTAAATTTATACGTGGTTTATAGTCAAGTAAATCGATTTGATCCCAAAATGAAAAATAAATTAGACACGAATATAAGACTTAGCCTTGAGATCAAGATAAAACAGCAGAGATCTTGGTTATGGGAGTAGAACTTCTGGAGGTAGTAAGAACAATATTAATAAGCAAAAGAATAAAACAGTATTAAGCTTTTGAACATAATATAGTATCAAATTTATCAAAAAATTCGTGTCCCTTGCAATGGATGTGGAGCTCATTATTTTACAATGCCGAGTTGAAACCCTCTATCATAAAATATAAATAGACTATAGGGAGTAAAAAAAGTGATACATATGCTGAGGATTCTATCTGATTAATTTAAGTAGTCTAATTGCTTTCTTAATTTTCCAATCACTGCCTATTACTTATTATCTCTATTGATGACAAATTTAATACTAAGTGGAAGTAGGTTAGATTAGATCGATGCATAATCCTTTTCAGAATGTTTGATGACAGTTGACAAATTAAAAGAGGAAAAATTGCACCTATTTGGTCGCCCCCATTTAATCTGTACCCATTTTTTTAAAAATTTTAACTTGTACCCACTTTTTAAACAAATTCAGCCCCTTTCTCCTCCTCCTTCTCCTCCTTCGTTTTCTTCTTCTTCTTCTTCTTCTTCTTCTTCTTCTTCTTCTTCTTCTTCTTCTTTCTTCTGCTGCTGTTGGTGCTGCTATGAAACTTCAGTTCATGGGATGATCGCCATAAATATGTTTATCAGATTATTTAAAAATAAATTTGTGACGACCCAAAGGGTCATCACTTGTTTTCTTATTCATTCTGTGCTTCCGAGGCCTTGAAAACCTCATTTAGGGTCGCCTCGATTTGCGTGCGCAGTTCGGGCGCATAGCCGGAAAGTCTAAATATGAAATTCTGTGAAAAATGCTAAGTTTTGATGTTAAAATGAATAAATTTAACTTCGGTCAATATTTTGGGTAAACGGACTCGGGCCCGTGATTTGACGGTCCCAGAGGGTCCGTAGGAAAATATGGGATTTGGGCGTATGCCCTGAATCAAATTCCGATGTCCCAAGCCCGAGAAATAAATTTTTGAGTAAAATTATTTTCTGAAAATATTTAAGGAAATTCGAAATGAAATTTGATTAGAATGTGATAGTATCGGGCCCGTATTTTGGTTCCGGAACCCGGTACAGGTCTTATATATGGTTTAAGCACTTTCTGTAAAGTTTGGTTGAAAACGGACGTCGTTTGACGTGTTTCGGACTTAAAATAAAAAGTTTGATGTTTTATGAAATTTGGAAGAAATCATGGATTTTGATGCTTAATTTGATGTTTAAGATGTTATATTAGTGATTTGATCGCACGAATAAGTCCGTTGGATTTTTTGAGTTTGTGTGTATGTTTGGTTTGGAGCCCCGAGGGCTCGGGTGAATTTTGCATAGACTGTGAGTGCATTTTTGACCTTGTGAAAATCTGGTATGTTCAGCTCTGCAATCTTCGCATTTGCGAAGAAGCTCTCGCAAATGCGAGCAACTGCATCGCAAATGCGAGAGCAGGGATTTGGCTTGCTGATCGCAAATGCGACCTATTGGTTCGCAAATGCGAGTGAGGGCTGGTCGCAAATGCGACATAACTGGTCGCAAATGCGAAGCCCGGGGTTTTTGAAAGGGTTCGCAAATGCGAACTATTTTTCGCAATTCCTACATCAGCAGGTCGGGGTTCACAAATCCCATACCTGCAACCTGCATATTTTATACTTAGTCGAATTTTGAACCATTTCCAACATCCTTTCAAAATACAAACTTCTTGGGCGATTTTTCAAGAACAAGTTTTCTTCCAAATCATTTGTAAGTCAATTTTTACTCATTTCCTTCAATCATTAACATCATTTAACATGTTTTCAACTTAACATCAATGATTTTCATGGGTGAAATTGGGGGTTTTGGGTAGAACTTAGGTTTTTCTAAAAATTGGGGATTTGGACCTCAATTTGAGGTGCGATTTCAAAACAAATCATATATTTGGGTTCGTGGGGGAATGGGTAGCCGGGTTTTGGTTCGAACCTTGGGTTTTGACCATGTGGGCCGGGGGAGATTTTGGAAATTTTGGGAAAAACTTTGGAAAATTCATTTTTATGCATTCAAATTGATTCATTTAGCGTTTATTGATGTAATTAAGTAACTTGTGACTAGATTCGAGCGGATTGGTGGTGGAATTGAGGGGTAAAGCCATAATTGAGACTTGAGTTGAATTCAAAGCATCGAGGTAAGTGTTTGGTCTAACCTTAGCTTAAGGGATTAGAAGTTGAGTCCTATTTGCTATGTGATAAATGTTGAGTACGACGTATAGGCATGGTGACGAGAATCTATACGTTGGTGTCAAGTATGACTGTGAGTCTTATATTGTGATTTTCATGATGTCGTTGTATTCTTCATGCTTTGGCGATGATTTTTAGTTGTTGTGAAAAGTTTGTGGAAGGAATTGAGACCTTTGAACATTTTGGAGCATTGGCTCGAGTTATATAATGAATTGTGAAAGTATATGAAACGATTAAACCCTTTGGAGCATTGGCTCGAGTTATATAACGAATTGTGAAAGTATATGAAATGATTAAACCCTTTGGAGCATTGGTGCAAGTGGTAAACTGAGTTATGAAGTACAAGTGAAAGATAGAGAAAGAGTTATTGAAATGTTCCCTTGCCGGGATTTAATTGTTTAATTGTTGTTCCCTTGCCGGAATTTCCTATATGTTCTTGTTTATTTCCCTTGCCCTTGTTTGTGATTGTTGTTTGGGTGAGGAAGAGTGTTAAAACACGAAGGGTGATGCCGTGCACTTGTCTTTGATTTTCCTGATTTTGCTGATAATTGAGTTATGTTGTCCTTTACTTCTATTTACTGATCTTCTTGTTGTTATCGGTTCAAGTGCATTAATTGTCTTATTCCACTATTACTGTGAGTCTTTATGTTGGCATTTTCCTTTATTGTGTTACTTGTTATTATTGGCTCGAGGTATCCTTGCGCAACATTATGCTTCGAATTTATGCTATAATTGCTACATGTTTATGTGACTTAATTGCTACTTGACATCTAGCATACAAAATATTAAATTGCCTATTTGCTCCTTAAAGTCCATAATTAATTGTTACTTGTCATTTTTTGTTTTCCTCAGTGAGTCATAATTATTGTGTACTTGTTGTCTTATGAATTCGTATTAATTGTTGTGTTTGTTGGAGTAAATTGCATTTGGAAGAACCATTAACTTAATAAAATGGGAGCGGGTGGTACGCCTACCACGAGATTTAATAAAATGGGAGCGGGTGGTACGCCTACCACAAGATTTAATAAAATGGGAGCGGGTGGTATGCCTACCACGAGATTTAATGAAATGGGAGCGGGTGGTACGCCTGCCACGAGATCTAATGAAATAGGAGCGGGTGGTACGCCTACCACGAGATTTGATTATTGAGAAATGGGATCGGGTTGCACGCCTGCAACGAGATAAGTACTGATAGTGAAATTTGCTTTTATTTCCTTTATCCGTGTTAAAGTTAAATTATTGATGTTCTTTATTATTTTCTTGAAAGTCTGTATTATCTGCTACCCCCGAAGCATGTTCCCCTCCCATTTAAAATGTTTGTTCTTGTTATTTTCCCGTTGTAGATATATATATATAACTGTACATGTTTTCGTGGTAGTCCTGTCTAGCTTCGTCACTACTTCGCCGAGGTTAGGCTAGGCACTTACCAGCACATGGGGTCGGTTGTGCTGATACTACACTCTGTGCTCTTTTGCACAGACCCAGGTCCCGGACAGCAGCAGTAGCTCGGGAGCCAGCCTTCAGTTCACTGAGACACCGAAGTAGCCTTGCAGGCGTCTGCAGGCCCGGCGTCTCCTCTATTTTTATTTATGATCTGTTATCTCTTATATTCGATACATACATTGTTACTTTCTTTCAAACGGTTGTATGTAGTGAATCTTAGTAGTCCGTAAATGTTGTGACACCAGTTCTGGGTAGAGGCACATGTGAATTTTTCCCTTATTATTTGGTTTATATCGTTTAAGTCTTCCGTTAAATTACAAATTCTGCTGTTGTTTAATTATTTATTTCCTGTTAATTAAATTGGTAAAAATGGATTTTAATCAAAAGCATTTATGGATTCTAGATGTGTGGCTTGCCTAGCTTCTACGAGTAGGCGCCATCACGACCCTCGAGGGTGGGTAATCTGGGTCGTGACAAGTTGGTATCAGAGCTCTAGGTTGCATAGGTCTCACAGCATATGGACAAGCTTAGTAGAGTCTGAGGGATCGGTACGGAGACGTCTGTATTTATCCCAGAGGCTATGGAGTTAGGAAAACTTCATACTTGTTCTTTCTTGTCGTGCGGTTTTGTTTCTCAAATGCTAAATTGAAAGCTTTACTCTTGTCCCTTCGCGAATGGCGAGGTCATGTACTGCTTTTTCAGCTGAGCAGCAGCACAGACCAGTGATAGATTAACTACGTTTTCGGAGGCTTTGTGGAGGTTGGATAAGTTTCACCAAGCTCTTCACTACTACATTCAGCGGTGCATCTACTGTGGATCCCCGGGATTATCTAGACAGCTGTCATGAGGTTCTCAAGAACATGGGGATCGTGGAGACCAATGGGGTCGATTTTGCTACCTTTCGCTTGTCTGGATCCACCAAGACTTGTTGGAGAGATCATTGATTGGCTATACCAGTTAGGTCACCAGCTTTGACTTGAGAACTGTTCACGCAGCTATTTCTGGAGAAGTTTCTCCCCATCACTCAGAGAGAGGTCTATCGGAGGCAGTTGAGCGTCCCCACCAGGGTTCTATGACTGTTACTCAGTACGAGATCAGATTCATCGACTTGGCTCGTCATGCTCTTATCATACTTCCCACCGTGAGAGAGAGTGAGGAGGTTCATTGAGGGACTCGTCCAGCCCGCTCAGTTAGTTAGAGGTGGAGGTAAAGGTATTAGAGGTGGAGGTACAGGTATTGTTCTGGTTTGTGGTAGAGAAGCTTCGGTTCTATTTTGCGCCATTTCTGGTCATGCCTAGTGATTCTTTGAGTGCCCCTGATTGTGTGTCTACGCTGGTGGGTGATTCTATTGTGGTGGATCACGTCCATTGTTCATGTATAGTGGTTATTGGAGGTCTTGAGACTCGTGTAGATTTGCTTCTTGTGACGACCCAACCCGTCGTCACGTGAGTTACCGCCCCGTTTTCCCCATTTTCTGTTTCCTTATGTGTTATTATACGAGTCTTGTGTGAATGAGTTGATTTGGATTGATTCTGGATGGAAATGAAGCACTTAGTGTCTTTAAGGAAGGTTTGGTTTGGAAAAGTCAACCGGATGTTGACTATTGAGTTAGAGGGCTCGGATGTGATTTCCGGTGATTCGGTTAGCTTCGGGGTGATTTCGGATGGCTATCGGAATGAAATTTGAAGTTTGGAATTGCAGGTTTTTGGCAGCAGCAACTATTTCCGATAGCCATCCGAAATCACCCCGAAGCTAACCGAATCACCGGAAATAGATGTGCCTTGATGGCTTGTGATTCCCCGATCGAGGGGCGAGATGTAATCTCTGTGAGTTTATGTTGCGGTATGAGTTCACACTCAGGAAGACTAAGCGACTGCGTACAGTTTAGGACGGTGGAGGGTATACAGAAATGGTAGTTGGAGGCAAAGCAGGTGGATCATCTCCCGCGGAGTGTTCTAAAGTTGTGTGATCCTTATGTTATCTTTTAGAAGATCTCATTTACAAGTGAAGAAAATGTGTTGACATCTAAATTGGATCGCCTAGAGAGTGGGCTTAACTGTTGTGTGAGTGAATGCGAGATTTGCAAAAAAAAAAATCTAGATGATTTGTGTTTCCACAAGCTTACGAAGGATTGAGTTTAATCTCACTATGGTATTAAGGCAGCAATGGAGTATGTGCGTTATGAGTTGTTGGGAGTGTTTTGATCTATGGCTTCGAGCCAAGTTAGGGAGTTTGCTATTGATTAGCTAATTATATGTGCTATGTTGGTTCCGGTTTGAGGCATGCTGGCGAATCAGTTCTGGTTGCGGAAATTGAGCCGAGGATGGCACGAGTGAAGCTAAATTTTGACAAAGGTTATATGGTGCTTCGTAGATGTGTGAGAATCACAGGATGTCTTAAGCTGTTGTTGGTAAAGAATGCTCGTGCATGGAGCAGGAAGATGTTTGTTTGTATTGGGATGAGGTCATATCCTGCGGTGTCAGAGTGCTAATGAAGCACGGGTGGTTATGTTCGTTTGATCAGGTGAATTGCAGTTTGAATAAGAAGTAAATGACTCTCGAGAATGGTTTTAATGTGTTCAAGATTTTACATGTAACAATCAGGTGTCTTAAGGTTGTGTATGTGGTTAGAGACTGTGTTTTCATCGGAAAGGTCAAGACTTGTGGTATTTTATGTTAATTATGGGATTCTATGTATCAGCATCTGGAAAGTAAAGGTAACGAATTTAGATTCGCAGGAAGTTCTTCAGAGTAAAGTATTCTGGAATGTGGTATTTCTGGGAACATTTGAGAGAGTATTCAGTGGCTCATGGGTCTTAGACAGCGTGGTCTTATGCTTGGGTCTCGTGTGGTAAGCCTGGGTTGAGGCATTGTGGTGCTACAGCAAGAGGGAATATCAAGTTGATGATGAATCAGAAGGGAAATTAGATAGATGGAATAGCTTGATAGTAGACCGAATCGGTATGGTAAGGATATGATTAATTCTTTGTATGTGTTCGAGGTAATGAGCCCTTACATGTATTGTGCAGCAAAGCTTTTGAGTTCTGACAGCTTGCTTAGCTTGGTTTGGATAGAGGGATTCAGTCCTGACGGTTTAGCTTGTACAAATGGAATTGGGAGAGAATTCTTGTTGGGTTTCACCGTGGCTTGGAGGTGTGTATATCTTCTATGGGCATGCGAAGCATGGAATGTGTGATGATTTTTCTTCTAGATAGGATTAAGGGAAGTGCGTGACTAGTGAGTGAGTAGATTTCTGTGACTCGGAAGGGAGATAAACATTTTCATGTTATTCCTGGATGGTATGGTGTATGCGGTATGTTGTAGAGGGCCGAGACTGGCGTGTGCTGGGTTACAGTTCAGTTCTGAAAGGAAGTTCATAAGACTCTTAGGCAACGGGTAGCCTCAGTTAATCAAGAAGATGGTACTGCTAAATGAAAGTGATTTGACGAGAGGATTTGTCTCGGAAAGGGGTAATGTAACTTAACTGATGATACTTCGGTAGTATTGCGGCGCTTTCTTGTTAGATCGACTGCTGTATCTATGGTTTATGGACTAGATGGATTGTGAGATTTCAGCTATGTTGTATTATCGGACCTATGCGAGATGGGTGACGTGGGATCACCCCGGGTGTATGCTTGGTAAGGTCATTCAGCTATTGGTTGGCTTCTAGTACAACTCTGGGTACGCTCGAGGACGAGCGTTTGTTTAAGTTGGGGAGGATGTGACGACCCGACCCGTCGTCACGTGAGTTACCGCCCCGTTTTCCCCATTTTCGGTTTCCTTATGTGTTATTATACGAGTCTTGTGTGAATGAATTGATTTGGATTGATTCTGGATGGAAATGAAGCACTTAATGTCTTTAAGGAAGGCTTGGTTTGGAAAAGTCAACCGGATGTTGACTATTGAGTTAGAGGGCTCGAATGTGATTTTCGGTGATTCGGTTAGCTTCGGGGTGATTTTGGATGGCTATCGGAATGAAATTTGAAGTTTGGAATTGCAGGTTTTTGGCAGCAACAGGTATTTTTGCATCTGCGGAAAGAAAACCGCAGATGCATTTGCGCAGAAGCGGGGCAGACGTCGCAGGTGCGATAGGGCTAAGGTCGAGCATTTTCCGCAGAAGCGGAAATTTATCCGCATAGGCGGGTCCGCATAAGCGAAAGGTTTACCGCAGAAGCGGTTTTTGGATTTTTAAGAGGATCCGCAGAAGCGGAGAGAAGGCCGCAGAAGTGGTCCCGCATAAGCGTAAACGGGACCACAGAAGCGAAAAATGGCCTGGGCAGAAGGGTTTTAAAATATCATTTTCATCCGCGAGCTTGAGATATTTTTCCACCATTGTTGAGCATCTTGAGAGCTTTTTTGGAGCAATTGAAGAGGGTTTCGACTGGAGTTCATTGGAGGTAAGATTTTTGAGTTAAAAAGATGATTATTATGTGAAATTAACCTAGAAATTCATGGGATTAAGCCTAAAATTGATGAACTAGGGCTTGGGATTTTGAGATTTAAATTTGGGATTTGAGGGAGCATTTGAGCTCGGATTTTGGTAAATTTGATATGTATAGACTCGTGGCGAGATGAGGAATCCATTGATCTGAATTTCCTGATTTTTCGAGAAGTGGGCCCAGGGCTCGGGTTTTGCTAATTTCGAGATTTTCGCTACTTTTCGATTGTTTTCGATTGGGTATTGTTCCCTTAGCATATTGTGATGTATTCGCTCAGATTTTGATTAGATTCGACACGCGTGGAGGCCGATTTGAGGGGCAAAGGCATCGCGAGCTAGAGATTTCACCGGTTTGAGGTGAGTAATGATTGTAAATGATAGTCTGAGGGTTTGAAACCCCAGATTTGCATATCATAGTGCTGTATTGAGGTGACTTACACGCCGGATAGCGAGCATGGGGTAGAGCACCGTTGGGGATTGTGACTTGGTCCGTCCTGATTGAAGAAATTACTACTTATTTGACTGAAACTACTTGTTATCATCATAATGTGGGCTGATTGCCATGTTTGGGCTTCGTGCCAACTATGTGAATCCTTCAGGGATTGATATCACTGTTTTCGCATTACTTTGCATATTACTTGATCTCGGTCCGGGGTTTTTATACTATTTTGCAAACTCAGCCATTTTTCTAAGATTTGAAAACTTAAGCAATATTTTATTGACGTTTTGAGCTGAGAACTATTATTTTAATATTGCCCAAGTGGCTTATGTGCATTTCTGGACTGAGCATGGATCGGGCTGCGCGCCGCAGCGATATTGTATTGATATTGAGGCCGAGGGCCTGGTTGGTGCCACGAGATGGCTTGATTATTTGCGCTTGGGCTGTAGGAGCCCCTCCGGATTCTATACACACCCCCAGTGAGCGCCGTCGATGTTAAACATATGGATGGCTCGGGCTGCACGCCGCAGTGGGTACCAGAGTGTACCGTCATATGCATTGCATTGCACTCATGCATTTTTTCCTATTTGTATTACTTGTCATGACATTTCAGCACTCCCATTTCATTGGCTTCCATGCTACTTCTTGCACTAATTGCCTGATATCCTAGTGCTATTTGTTGACGGAGTATTGTGCCCGAGGGGCTGACTTTTGTGCTGGCTTGCACTACTTGTTTCGCATTCATTTGCTTGACGGTTGGAAAAAGACATTTTCAAAAGAGGTTTTAAACTGACCCAAGATATTTCTAAAGATTTCACGGTTTTACTGTTTTTCTCAAAAGGTTACACTGCCCCTATATAGCATGATGGCTTGCTTTACGTGGTTTCTTGCTGCTCAGTTATTATTTACCTTTATTACTCACTGAGTTGGAGTACTCACTTTACTCCCTGTACCTCGCGTGCAGATGCAGGTATTGGTTTACCCGGTAGCGGGTTTGAGCTGGTTGAGGATTTGCTATCGTAGCTGAGCAAGGTGACCGCCAACGTTCGCGGAACCGGATTTCTTCCTTTTCATTCCAGATTGTATTCTATGTATTACATGCATTGTAGTTGTATCAAAGATCCTTCTAGATGCCCGTGACTTGTGACACCCCGATTTCGGGCTGAGTCGGGATGGGTTCTCTATTTTATCACGTTTATTCCGCAATATGATTTCATTATCTATGATTCAGACTTATTTATGCTAAGTAACTGTTAAAAGAGGTGTGGTTGTTCTGTTGGCTGGCCTTGTCTTCACGAGAGGTGCCATCACGATCGGGTTTTGGGAGAATTGGGTCGTGACACTTCTTCTGGACGTGGATGATTTCGGTGTTATATTGCTGATGGACGGGTTATCACCTTACCACGCTATCTTGGACTGTCACGCCAGGACTGTGACCTTAGCTTTACCGGGTTTGCTTCGTTTAGAGTGGAGAGGGACTCCTAGTCATTCTACCCGTAATGTTATCTCATATTTGAAGGCATGGCGTATGGTCGAGAAGGGGTGTTTGGCCTATTTGGCATATGTTCGTGATTCTAGTGCTGAGGTCCCTTCTATTGTTTATGTGCCTGTTGTTCGTGAGTTTCCTGAGGTTTTCCCTTCAGACCTGCCGGGTATGCCACCCGACAGGGATATTGACTTCTGTATTGATCTGGTTCCAGGCACTCAGCCCATTTCTATCCAGCCATATCGTATGGCCCCGCCTAAGTTGGAAGAGTTAAAGAAGCAGTTGCAAGACTTGCTTGAGAGGGGTTTCATTAGACCCAGTATTTCGCCTTGGGGTGCACCGGTGTTGTTTGTTAAAAAGAAGGATGGGTCAATGAGAATGTGTATTAATTACCGGCAATTGAACAAGGTTACAATCAAGAATAAGTATCCATTGCCGAGGATTGACGATTGGTTTGATCAGCTTCAGGGTGCCAAGGTATTTTCAAAGATTGACTTGAGATCTGGCTACCATTAGTTGAGGATTAGGGCATCCGATGTCCCTAAGACAGCTTTTCGCACTCGGTGCGGGCATTATGAGTTCTTGGTGATGCCATTCGGGTTGGCAAATGCCCCAGCACCTCTTATGGATTTGATAGACCGAGTGTTTAGGCCTTATTTGGATTCGTTTGTGATAGTCTTCATGATGATATTTTGATATATTCCCGCAGCCGAGAGGAGCACGAGCAGCACCTTAGAGTGGTTCTTCAGACTTTGAGGGATAGTCAGCTATATGCTAAGTTCTCGAAGTGTGAATTCTGGTTGGGTTCAGTTGTATTTCTGGGTGATGTTGTATCAGCAGAGGGTATTCAGGTGAACCCAAAGAAGATTGAGGCAGTCAAGAGCTGGCCTAGACCAGCATCAGCTACAGAGATCCGGAGTTTCTTGGGGTTGGCAGGCTACTATCGACGGTTCGTGGAGGGGTTTTCATCTATTGCATCCCCGATGACCAGATTGACCCAGAAGGGTGCCCAGTTCAGATGGTCGGATGAGTGTGAGGCGAGCTTTCAGAAGCTTAAGACAGCTCTGACTACGGCACCGGTGTTGGTTTTGCCCACAGGTTCAAGGCCCTATACAGTCTATTGTGATGCTTCCCGTGTTGGGCTTGGAGCAGTGTTGATGCAGGGCTTCGAGGCAGTTGAAGATTCATGAGAAGAACTATCCGGTTCATGATTTGTAGTTGGCAGCCATAGTTCACGCACTGAAGATTTGGAGGCATTATCTGTATGGCGTGTCATGTGAGGTGTTCACGGATCACAAGAGTCTTCAGTATTTGTTCAAGCAAAAGGAGTTGAATTTGAGGCAGAGGAGGTGGTTGGAGTTGTTGAAGGATTATGATATCACCATTTTTAAATCATCCGAGAAAGGCCAATGTGGTGGCCGATGCTTTGAGTAGGAAGTCAACGTATTTCATTCCTATGGTAGTCTCCTATTCATCCGAGAGGTTAGCTGAGATCTTCATTCGGGAGATTGTTTGTCTTCATGGTGTGCCCGTATCTATCATTTCGGACCGGGGTACGTAGTTTACCTCGCGCTTCTAGAGAGCAGTTCAGCGAGAGTTGGGCACGCGAGTTGGGTTGAGCACAACATTTCATCCCCAGACGGACGAGCAGTCCGAGCGAACTATTCAGATTTTGGAGGACATGCTCCGAGCCTGTGTCATTGACTTTGGAGGTTCGTGGGATCAGTTTTTGCCTTTGGCGAAGTTTGCCTACGACAACAGCTACCAGTCAAGTATCCAGATGGCTCCTTATGAGGCTTTATATGGTAAGCGGTGTCGGTCTCCGGTTGGATGGTTTGAGCAGGGAGAGGCTCGATTGTTGGGTACGGATCTGGTTCAGGAGGCCTTGGACAAGGACAGGATTATTCAGGATAGGCTTCGTTCAGCTCAGTCCAGGCAAAAGAGCTATGCAGACCGCAAGGTTCGAGATGTGGCTTTTATGGTAGGTGAGCGGGTATTGCTCCGAGTGTCGCCTATGAAGGGCGTGATGAGGTTTGGGAAGAAGGGCAAGCTTAGCCCTAGGTTCATTGGCCCGTTTGAGATCCTTGATCGAGTGGGAGAGGTGGCTTATAGACTTGCTTTACCGCCGAGCTTATCAGCCGTGCATCCAGTGTTTCATGTGTCCATGCTTCGAAGGTATCACAGCGATCCAGCCCACGTGTTAGATTTCAGCACTGTCCAGTTGGACAAGGATTTGTCTTATGAGGAGGAGCCGGTAGCTATTGTAGACCGGTAGGTTCGTCAGTTGAGGTCGAAGAGTTTCCTTTCTGTTCGTGTCCAGTGGAGAGGTCAGCCTCCTGAGGCATCGACCTAGGAGTCCGAGCCTAATATGCGGAGCCGTTATCCTCATCTTTTCCCCGACTCTACTTCCTTCTTCTGTCCGTTCGAGGATGAACGGTTGTTTTAGAGGTGGAGAATGTGACGACCCAAAGGGTCATCACTTGTTTTCTTATTCATTCTGTGCTTCCGAGGCCTTGAAAACCTCATTTAGGGTCGCCTCGGTTTACGCGCGCAGTCCGGGCACGTAGCCGGAAAGTCTAAATATGAAAATTCTGTGAAAAATGCTAAGTTTTGATGTTAAAATGAATAAATTTGACTTCGGTCAACATTTTGGGTAAATGCACCCGCACTCGTGATTTGATGGTCCCGAAGGGTCCGTAGGAAAATATGGGACTTGGGCGTATGCCCGGAATCAAATTCCGAGGTCCCAAGCCCGAGAAATGAATTTTTGAGTAAAATTATTTTCTGAAAATATTTAAGGAAATTGGAAATGAAATTTGATTAGAACGTGATGGTATCGGGCCCGTATTTTGTTTCCGGCGCCCGGTACAGGTCTTATATGTGGTTTAAGCACTTTCTGTAAAGTTTGGTTGAAAACGGACGTCGTTTGACGTGTTTCGGACTTAAAATGGAAAGTTTGATGTTTTATGAAATTTGGAAGAAATCATGGATTTTGAGGCTTAATTTGATGTTTATGATGTTATATTAGCGATTTGATCGCACGAATAAGTCCGTAGGATGTTTTTGAGGTTGTGTGTATGTTTGGTTTGGAGCCCCGAGGGCTCGGATGAATTTTGGATAGGCCATGAGTGCATTTTTGACCTTGTGAAAATCTGGTATGTTCAACTCTGCAATCTTCGCATTTGCGAAGAAGTTCTCGCAAATGCGAGCTCGCAAATGCGAGAGCAGGGATTTGGCTTGCTGATCGCAAATGCGACCTATTGGTTCGCAAATGCTAGTAGGGGCTGGTCGCAAATGCGGCATAACTGATCGCAAATGCGAAGCCCGGGGTTTTTGAAAGGGTTCGCAAATGCGAACTATATTTCGCAATTCCCACATCAGCAGGCCGGGATTCGCAATTGCGAACCCCAGTTCGGAAATCCCATACCTGCAACCTGCATATTTTATACTTAGCCGAATTTTGAACCATTTCCAACATCCTTTCAAAATACAAACTTCTTGGGCGATTTTTCAAGAACAATTTTTCTTCCAAATCATTTGTAAGTCAATTTTTACTCATTTCTTTCAATCATTAACATCATTTAAAATGTTTTCAACTTAACATCAATGATTTTCATGGGTGAAATTGGGGGTTTTGGATAGAACTTAGGTTTTTTCTAAAAATTGGGGATTTGGACCTCAATTTGAGGTCCGATTTCAAAACAAATCATATATTTGGGCTCGTGGGGGAATGGGTAGCCGGGTTTTGGTTTGAACCTCGGGTTTTGACTACTTGGGCTCGGGGGCAATTTTGGAAATTTTGGGAAATTCATTTTTATGCATTCAAATTGATTCATTTAGCGTTTATTGATGTAATTAAGTAACTTGTGACTAGATTCGAGTGGATTGGTGGTGGAATCGAGGGGTAAAGCCATAATTGAGACTTGAGTTGAATTCAAAACATCGAGGTAAGTGTGTTTGGTCTAACCTTAGCTTGAGGGATTAGGAGTTGAGTCCTATTTGCTATGTGATAAATGTTGAGTACGATGTATATGCATGGTGACGAGTATCTATACGTTGGTGTCAAGTATGACCGTGAGTCTTATATTGTGATTTTCATGATTTCGTTGTATTCTTCATGCTTTGGCGATGATTTCTAGTTGTTGTGAAAAGTTTGTGGAAGGAATTGAGACCTTTGAACATTTTGGAGCATTGGCTCGAGTTATATTATCAATTGTGAAAGTATATGAAACGATTAAACCCTTTGGAGCATTGGCTCGAGTTATATAATGAATTGTGAAAGTATATGAAAACATTAAACCCTTTGGAGCATTGGCGCAAGTGGTAAAGTGAGTTATGAAGTACAAGTGAAAGATAGAGAAAGAGTTATTGAAATGTTCCCTCGCCGGGATTTAATTGTTTAATTGTTGTTCCCTTGCCGGGATTTCCGATATGTTCTTATTTATTTCCCTTGCCCTTGTTTGTGATTGTTGTTTGGGTGAGGAAGAGTGTTAAAGTACGAAGGGTGATGCCGTGCACTTGTCTTTGATTTTCCTGATTTTGCTGATAATTGAGTTATGCTGTCTTTTACTTCTATTTACTGATCTTCTTGTTGTTATCGGTTCAAGTGCATTAATTGTCTTATTCCACTATTACTGTGAGTCTTTATGTTGTCATTTTCCTTTATTGTGTTACTTGTTATTATTGGCTCGAGGTATCCTTGCGCAACATTATGCTTCGAATTTATGCTATAATTGCTACATGTTTATGTGACTTAATTGCTACTTGACATCCAGCATACTAAATATTAAATTGCCTATTTTCTCCTTAAAGTCCATAATTAATTGTTACTTGTCATTTCTTGTTTTCCTCAGTGAGTCATAATTATTGTGTACTTGTTGTCTTATGAATTCGTATTAATTGTTGTGTTTGTTGGAGTAAATTGCATTTGGAAGAACTGTTAATTTAATGAAATGGGAGCGGGTGATACGCCTACCACGAGATTTAATAAAATGGGAGCGGGTGGTACGCCTACCACGAGATTTGATTATTGAGAAATGGGATCGGGTTGCACGCCTGCAACGAGATAAGTACTGATAGTGAAATTTGCTTTTATTTCCCTTATCCGTGTTAAAGTTAAATTATTGATGTTCTTTATTATTTTCTTGAAAGTCTGTATTATCTGCTACCCCCGAAGCATGTTCCCCTCCCATTTAAAATATTTGTTCTTGTTATTTTCCCGTTGTATATATATATATATATATATAACTGTACAGGTTTTCGTGGTAGTCCTGTCTAGTCTCGTCACTACTTCGCCGAGGTTAGGCTAGGCACTTACCAACACATGGGGTTGGTTGTGCTGATACTACACTCTGTGCTCTTTTGCACAGACCCAGGTCCCGGACAGCAGCAGTAGCTCGGGAGCCAACCTTCAGTTCACTGAGACACCGAGGTAGCCTTGCAGGTGTCCGCAGGCCCGGCGTCTCCTCTATTTTTATTTATGATCTGTTATCTTTTATATTCGAGACAGACAGTGTTACTTTCTTTCAAACGGTTGTATGTAGTGAATCTTAGTAGTCCGTGAATGTTGTGACACCAGTTCTGGGTAGAGGCACATGTGAATTTTTCCCTTATTATTTGGTTTATATCGTTTAAGTCTTCCGTTAAATTACAAATTCCGCTGTTGTTTAATTATTTATTTTCTGTTAATTAAATTGGTAAAAATGGATTTTAATCAAAAGCATTTATGGATTCTAGATGTCTGGCTTGCCTAGCTTCTACGAGTAGGCGCCATCACGACCCCCGAGGGTGGGAAATCCGGGTCGTGACAAAATTATAAATAATTACGTAAGTTAGTAGACAGTAATTTGTGAATATTTCCACGTACGTAAGTTAGTAGACAATGATAATTCTATTCTTTTCACGTTTATTGTTTCCAAAATTTATGATTTAGATACTGTTGGCAATCTGATTATTTATCTAGTATGTTAGAAAGCTTTTTCAAAAACTTCAGCTTATATAGTGCTGAAATTTTTACAAATGAACCAAATAACTTCAGCATCTTCTGCTGAAGTTTTTGAAAAAGATTTATGACAAAACTAATGAATCCAGGACAAAAAAATTTCAGCTTTTAGTGCTGAAGTTTTTATAAATGAACTTAATGACTTCAGCATCTTCTGCTGAAGTTTTTGAAAAAGCTTAATGACAAAATAATGAATCCAGGACAAAAAAAATTCAGCTTATTTAGTGCAATTACAAACAAAACTTCAGCAAATAGAGAACAAAACTTCAGCTACTATGCTTAAGTTCAGCAATTACAAACAAAAACTTCAGCACACTTGGTTCAGCACACTTGCTACTTCTGGCCTGTCTACTAGAATGCTAAAGTTTTGTGTGATTGCCTTTGCTACTTCAGCCCCGTATGCTGAAGTTACGCGAAAAAGTGGTACGCTTGCAATTTTTTTTGCAAAGCGGGCACAAATTAAAACGTGATCCAAAAAGCGAATATAGATGCAAATGCCCCATTAAAAGAACATAACATGTTATTTTTGACAACATGTTCTTTCAACTTTTTGGCTTATGCTCTCTACTAAACCAGAAAAAAATAACACGTTCGGTATCGTCAATATCTATTTACTCTATCATAGATTTACAAATATATTAAAAGGATTAACTAATTATTTTAGACTATTAATAGATCTAAAGAAAATGAGGTAAAGATTAAAATTATACGGCGATAATAGACACAAAAGAATGATCCTTTTTAATGATATAGTCCATCGCAAGCATGAAAAACTAACAATCAAAGTATTTAAGTTATATAATGAAGTTGTAAAGAATTTTTAAAATTTTATTATTATGTATCGGTTATATTACGGCAATATATGTCAACTGAAATATAAAAATTATATGTCAACTTAAATATAAAAATTATTTATGCATATTATCAATAACATATCCGGTGTATTTCCACAAGTAGGGTCTGGGAAGGGTAGTATGTACGCAGACCTATTTCCGGAAGACCCTAGTCTCAATAAAGCAAAATCACAACGGTTATGACAAAGAACTATGGAAAGTGCGATAGTAGTGACAACCAGAAAAAATAAAAAGAAAGCAAAGGAAACATCAGGTAATAAGCCTGCGTTTGCCATAGAATCCCAAATTTGTTTTGAAATATCTGATTTGGGTGAAGTTTGGTTTGAAGATGAAAATATGTTTGGACATCAGTTTTCAAAACATATTTTCCCAAATTTATTTTGGAAAAACATGAAACATAACTTATACCTACAAGTTCTAAAAACTATACAAATACCAAACAGTACCATTACCAATAACATTCATTATATTATCGCAAACCATAGTCTTGAACATAAATAAATTTGGTACAAGATTATCATTTTTATAATCAACTACATGATACACTATCAGATGACCGAGAAGACGAAGCAATATTGTTACAATATAATAAATGGTGGGCCGTTGTATAAAATATAAAAGTTTGATTAATTTTAAAAAAATGTAATAGTGATATTTTGGCCCAAAACCAGCTATTGAGCTGGTTTTGGGATGTGAGATTTGGATTTGGAATTTTGCCAAAATGTTGGCAAAACTATGTCTAAACATGTGTTTGCCAAATAAAATCCAAATTTATTTTGGCAAAATTTACGGCCAAAAGGGTCCTAAATATCAATTTAAAGATAGGGAACCAAGGATAATACTAATACTACAACTATAGAAGAAAATACAAGTTTAGGAAAGAAAGACGGTCGACTACTTACTAACCTACTAATACATATTATCGGTGCACATAATTTAAACTCGTCCTAAAATTAGGAACTTTGAAATTTAGAAAAGCATAGGCCGCGAATAGTAAGCAAAGTTAAATAAGAGGAGTCTAATTGCAAAAGATAAAGATTTCTCAAGATTGACAGTGCTGAAATTATGGTGGAAGTAACCATATAATATATATACACAGAACC
Source organism: Nicotiana attenuata (assembly GCF_001879085.1). Lineage (NCBI taxonomy): Eukaryota > Viridiplantae > Streptophyta > Magnoliopsida > Solanales > Solanaceae > Nicotiana > Nicotiana attenuata. Next base: position 29,255 of record NW_017675062.1, read on the forward strand.
TAGTCTCTTATTCTTAACCGTTCATTCATATTTTCACGTTCCTGATTGCTTCTCACGTGTATGCCACATCCCCTTGTCCTTTTATTACCAAAAAACACCCCCCCCCCTCTCCCTCTACCACCCCTCCCCCCACCCCTACAAAACTGTTCTCCTTTTTCATGAAAAGAAAACAGCATTCACTCCTCAAACTCTCTCTTCACTTTTCCAAGAAAAGAACTCTTCAACATCAAGTCTTTGCCTTTGTGTTTTTCCTCTTTGACAGTTTTCTTACATCTCTCCTTCTTTATTTCATGTCTCTTTTTTTCCCTCTTTGGAAGTTTGAAACCAAAGGCATATTTTGAGGGGGGTTCTAATTTGCATGGCAATCATTTACTACTAATATATCATATTTCCTTAGTATCTTCAAATTACACTAAAGTTTAAAGTTGCACCTTCTAAATTCTTTTTTTTTCTCTTTTCTTGGATCATCTTCTTCTTCAACTTCTTCAAATTTATCTCTTTTTGACTGATAAAAGTTCTTAATTTTCATTCCCAAGAAAATATTCAACAGACATATAGTAGTTCAAAGTACAAAAGGGAACAAATTTGCCAACTTGTTGAAGGTATATTTACACCTTTAGATCTATAAAAATATTGTCCCCTATCCCAACAAAGTCATCTTTTGGCTTTGATTCAAAAACTAGGTGCCAATATAATTCATTAATATATTTTTTTTGGGCCAAAAAAAAAAATGCTTAGGCAAAATTTGTATGGAGATGGAAGAAGTGGAGAAAAATGCAACAATAAGGTGAGAAAAAGGGGAGGATCAACATCAAGTTCATCTTCGATAATACAAAGTTATAGATTAAAAAGGGCAATATTAGTTGGGAAAAAAGGAGGGTCAAGTACACCAGTACCAATGTGGAAAATGAATAATTCAAGATCACCATCATTACAAAATGATAGTAATTGTAAGTCATTCAAGATTTTGCAGCAGCAGCAAACAACAGCAGCAAAAGTTATTGGTTGTGAAAAAGGGAAAGAAGTATTGTCAGTTTCAGCAAGAAAACTTGGTGCTACTTTGTGGGAAATTAATGGTGTTCTTACACCTAATAAAAAGGAAGAGGTGAATTTTGATGAAGTGGTAAGGGTTGTTAAGTCATCATCCAAATTTGATTCTGTTGCTTTGCAATTATCTCATAGTCCTGTTTCTGAGGTGGGCTTCTAATTTTCTTGAAAAAAATTTTACTTTTCATTTCTAGGGGGCAAATTTATGTGTATGAGTTTTTGCTAATGTTGTTTATAAAATTGATGGTGAATTTTGGCAGAGAATGGAGAGATCTAAAGTGGGAAGTCATAGAAGAAGAACTTCAATTGGTTCTCAGAAACATGTGCAGACTGATTTCTCACTCCAAAATGGTTGCTTGATTGAGGTGCCATTTTACTATTAGCATTATTAATAAAATAATCTATTTTAATTGGATACACTGTTTTGACTTTAGTTTTTTATGACAGTAACTTAAAAGTATATTGGATAATTCTACTCTTGTGTTCTTTTCTTTTTCTTGGAGGGGCTGTTACTGTTATTTGCTGCTGCAATTAACTGAGATTAAGTTCTAGTCATGTTGCTACATTTTTCAATTAGTTTTGTCAATCGGTAAAAGGAAGCCTTGGCGTAACTGGTAAAGTTGCTGCCATGTGATTAGTACTAGGAGTTCAAGCCGTGAAAACAACCTCTTGTAGAAATGCAGGGTAAGACTATGTACAATAGAACCTTGTGGTCCGCCCTTTTCCGGATGAGCTTAGTGCACCGGGCTGCTTCAGTCGGTAGAAAATATAGAGATTTGTTTTTCTTATGTAATAATGGACAGAGATGAACTTAAATGAAGCAACATGCACTATGAGGATCCACATAGTCAAATCCTAACTTGTTTGGAGTTGAGGGCGTAATAATTGTTGTTTGTTGTCATAGATTTTTCTGAAAGTAAAAACAAAACAGTGTCTGATCCTTACCCTACTATTTGAAATAGCAAGGTAAGAAGAGCCATTCAAAATTTTATCATAATGAATGACATAAATGGCATTTGGATATGTCCCTTGGCTTCTTCAAAGTTTTATTTTAGGAAATGGACAAATGTTTCATTATCCTTGAAAGGGACCAATAATGTAAGTTGGTCCTGTTTCAAGTACCATCAGATTCAACATGTCTTATGTTTGTTTTCCAACATTGAATTGATATAGTAGGTTGTAAACTTTCGTTTGTCATAGGCTACTTGTTTTCTACATGTGCAAAATGGTACTAATATATAGTCACAAAAATATCCTTGTTTTAGGCTAACCTATGTTTTTGCCCTCCATTTTCTGGTGCTTTTCTTTAGCTTCAAATATTTAATTTTTCTGATCGGTATACATAGATTACACATTGATTATATATATATTATACATCTGCCGGCTATGCAGGTTGATCAGACACAACAAAATCATGCACAGACTGTAAACAGACATCGGTTAAAGGATGTAAGGAATGGCCTCTCCGCGTCTAAGGAGTTGCTGAAAGTTTTGAATCGCGTATGGGGACTTAACGAGCATCAATCAACGTGCTTATCTCTTTTCTCAGCTATAAAAGCTGAGCTTGATCGGGCGTGTATTCAGGTGACTAAACTGATCCACGAACAAAGATATAACAATGGTGAAGTTGATGTCCTCTTGAAGCAATTTGAAGAAGAAAAGGCGGCTTGGAAGTTAAAAGAGCAAGACAAGATTCACACTGCCATTACATCTATAGCAAAGGAGCTCAAGATAGAGAAGAAGCTGAGGAAGCAAACCGAGAGACTAAACAAGAAGCTCGGGAAGGAATTGGCTGACACGAAAACTTCTCTGTCAAAGGCAGTGAAAGAACTTGAAGGCGAAAAGAGGGCACGAGAGATATTGGAGCAAGTATGCGATGAGTTAGCTAGAGGTATTGGAGAAGATAGAGCTGAGGTGGAAGAATTGAAGAGACAATCAGCTAAAGTACGCGAGGAAGTTGAGAAGGAAAGAGAAATGCTTCAACTAGCTGATGTTTTACGCGAGGAAAGAGTTCAAATGAAGCTATCAGAAGCTAAGTATCAATTCGAGGAGAAAAATGCAGTTGTCGATATGCTAAGGAATGAGCTCGAGGCATATTTGAGATCCAAAAAGGGACAAGAACAAGGTGGTGATGACTCTCCTAATTATGAAAGAATCAAAGAACTCGAAAAACATTTGAGGGAAACACTTCCAACCACATGTTATTACCAAGATAAAGAGAAGGAAAATGGGAAAGTACTAAATAAAGATGAGGATGAAGAAGAAGATGATGACGACGACGATGATGATTCAGCTGATAGTGATCTTCATTCAATTGAATTAAACATGGATGATAACACGAAAAGCTATCAATGGGGAAGCACTCTTCAGAATGATCCTAAGAGATTTTCGGTTTCTGATAAAAGTAAAGGGAGGAGGTCCATATCAGAGAAATTTCCAAGACAAAGTATTTCCATAGAGAGGGAAACTTCAGATGGCATAGAATGGGAATTCACCGCGGGAGGGAAAGAGAACGTGGACACGTTCGAGCAGGAGAGGTCCAACTTTCTTGAAAACGGAGGAATTTTCGAGTTCTCTTCTCAGGTTTGGAAAAAAGATTGTGAAGATGAAATAGAGAGGTACAAAATGATCAAGGATCTTCGAGACCATATCGTGTCTTCTGCTTCGAGGAAAACACCATCTCAAGGCTTTTCGAGTCCAACTAAGAATTGGAGCCAACAAAATTTGCCTTCAAATGATGCTGAAAGGGTGATCAATGAGGCTTTTGCTGTATTGCAAGGAGCAAATTGAAGAAATGCTTGAGTTTATTGGCCTTTAAATCACTCTCCTTCTGCAGTTTGATACTACATTGTTTACAGATTTACATGAAAATATTTTTTCTGCTGTTTTTTTCTGAAACTATAGCTAAACATCCAACCTCATTACAATTTTGTGGTTTGCCCCTTTGTATGACATAAAACTGTACAAATTTTTGCTACTCTTCTTTTGATTATAGAGATGCCATAAGTATATTACTATCTTGTGAACAATTTTCATTTTTAATACTATGACATTTTCATCTTTAGTCTCTTTATCAACATGCTCATTTATCCTCTTGGTTTTGAGTTAGATATCTATATCTATGTTTTTGTGTTTGCCCCAATGTTTTGGTTTAGCTATAAGAGCCTAGCACCTATGTTGCTCGAACTCTCCATATACATTGTTGCAATCGTGGCGGATGCTCCAAATGCACACTTTTGAAATATCCAACTGCACCCGGCGACAATTTAAAGAGTCCGAGCAACGTAGCCGGCGCATGATGTGTAGGGTGAGCGCAAGGTCATGTCTTTCGAATCCTGCTAAGAACAAAAGCCTAGTGTAGAAGCTCGGACGGGTTCAGTCGAACCCAGTAGCTTTTGCTTAAATAGTGCATTTTTGTTAAAAACAAAAATTATTAAATTTGTACACATACTAAACTTAGAACTCAGTTATTAGCACTTGAGGTCGTCGTACTAAGATCCATAACCATAAAGTTAAAATTCTGGCTCTGCCTCTATCTGCTATGCCAGCCCTATTTGAAGCGTCCACCATTAACCCTCGAGAATTTCTAGTTATTAAAATAATTATTTATTTTTGTGTGTGTCTGTGGGGTGGGGGTGGGGGGGGGGTGGGGGGGTGGAACG
>NW_017675062.1:33983-73534 GCF_001879085.1 Nicotiana attenuata
GGCGAAAGCTGTAGACTTTTTAAGTTTGGATAAATAGTAGATTGTTGAATCGCACCAAATGAAGAGACAAAATCTTCTTTAGTGAAATCATAACTATAAACCCCATTCTTAGATTGTAGCAATTTCTCCATGTGCTTAAGCTATTATTAAAATCATTAATCTAAAAAAGCACCTCCAATAAGACCATATTACTAACTAATTCATATTAAAAATGTTAACTAATCTTGGTTGAGGTTTTAAATATAGTTTAACTGAATGTTACCGTCCCCATTATTTCTACTTTATTTTTTTGACTATGAAGAATATTCAAGATGGTTTACGGGGAATAAAGGCATGTGATGTAGTGTTATAGAGCTGGCAATACCACAAGCATTTATTCCTACCCTATTGATGAAAAAAATAGAAATAAATAAAAAGAGAAGATGGCAATGATTTTTTTTTTTGTACACTAAAATGAAACAGAAAAGAAAGCAAAATAATTTTTTTTGTTTGTATTTTTTCATCACGGTTTTCTCTAGTTGGCATTGACCAACCAATCAACTGATCAAAATTGTCTTTTATTTTTTCAAAATTATCGTTTAACTATATTATCTGCCTTTAAAATATCATCTTCGGATATAAGATATGGAAACCTTCGAACACTTAAATAGTCAAATACCGCCATATAATATATCCAGAATGGATAAAAATACCGTTTATGGTTGCAAAATAAGACTAACAACAATAAAAAACTCAGTATAACCCTGTAAGTGGGGTCTGGAAAGAATAATGTGTATCAGACTTTATTCCTACCTTGAAGGTAAATAGGATGTTTCCCGATAGACCTCGGCAAAATTCAATTATAAGGAAAAATAATATGAAACTCCATGGCATTAGTATTGCCATATATTTGCTAGTGCCTTCAAAAAATTTCTTCCAAAAACATTAATATTAACATAATATTGTACACCAAAAAAGGAACAAGTAGATTTAAAAATAAAAATGCAGATCATTATTCAAGGAATACACCAATTAAAATGACTTGTTTCTGGGGTGGCAGCTAGGGTTGATGTATTAATATTTCCATGGCAATTATAACGACTTTGTCTTGTATTATTTAGACCAAATGACTTTGATCATTGCCAAGGTCCAGTTGTAATGCATTGCTCATTGATTTCAAGATTCAACTAATAATTTACAAATTAAAAGACAAGATTTAAAAAATGACTTTATTTAATTCCTTGGAACGGTTGCTGGCGCACTATATTATATAAAATTCACTTTGTTCACGTTAAGTTGTTTTAATTCATAGAATGATTGTCATGTGCATACATCATTTCTAATAATTCATTGCTTCTATTCTAAATTTATTTATTGGATTTCTGTAGCCATAGTAAACAAAACATTTATTTTATTGCATGGTATGGACCAAAATGTCGAAGTAAAAACAGAAACATATTGCGATGTATATGTCTCATGTTTGTCTTAGCTTACTTCAACTGAACGCAATTTGCCAAATCAATTGTATCCCAATTAAGTATATAATTAAATTTTTTAATTGTACTCAATGTTTATATCAAATGTAGAATTTAATCTTACCAATCATAAATATAGATTAGAATATGTATTACTTAATTATGGTCAAGTGATAAACTTGTGCAAAAGATACATATTTCGTAATAATTTATTTTTTTGGTTTTTCACCAGATGTTCAGTGTCAGCTTTGGAACATCGACTAATCCAAATTCTCATCGTGTAAAACTCACCAAAGGAGGAAGCGCTCCATATAACAGGATTTTTTCTTCCCCAAGGGTCGAACCATATCTTGTATTAATTGATTTGGTGCAAATGCCAAATACTACTAAAAAAAATTTGCTAATTGATTTGAAGTCGTTATTTTAAAATTCAGATACGTAAGATTAAAATCTTGGCTCCGACTCTGATTTTTGGTAGCTAAAACTTTTGTCAGTGAAAGTGATAGAACACCACCAAAGTTAGGTTGATTCATTTTCTTTTACCAATGTTTTGCCTGCCATTTGGACCGTTATACCAATTCTAAAACTATATAGTACTAAATATTTTTAGAAGATTTTCTCAGTTACTATTCACTGAAGTAAGAAATTGACAGTACATGCAATTAGAAAATCAGAAGGACTTCTTTAATTGGGCCCCTAAGATTTCAATTTTTAAGGACTTGCTAGAGAAATGAGTAGCAAATTAGGTGCAGTTGACACTTTATTTTTCTTGGTAGTTGACACTTGATAGTGTGTAAAGTTAAAAAGAGAAATTTGAAGGTTAATTCGTAGGGGCCTGCCTGAATTCATGTGATATTCTAACCTTTTGCACTGTCAATTCCCTGTTTAAAATGCAATCTAGAATCTTCACTTGTCGGCACTTTATCACAAATTAAATTATCATAGTAGTATAAAAATCTTTACAATGTATATTACTTTAGCTCATATAAAAAAGAAAGATCGAAATTACACATTTTTATACATAGGAAAGAATGAGATGTATAAAGCTTTATGTTGAGTTTAACCGGCCTAAAACTACTCTTACTATGGTGTGATTGTGTTCGTTTTGGGCTAAGCCCATACGAATTTGGTCTCACACCATTAAAAGATTCATACACCTTATATGTAGACTCCCAATCTTTTTAGCTACCAATGTAGGATTTTGTTCGGATACCCAATAATCTCCCCCTCTAACTAAGTTCTACATGGTCCACTACCATGATCCACAGATCTCCCTCTCTAACTGAGTTCCACATGGCCACTACCACGATTCACGAGTCAATTTTCAAGATTCATTGCATGTCACCCACATCATCATCAGAGTATATATGCAACCGAAACCAGCAACTAACCTCTTCTTGTGTGTGCATACCGAGCTTCACATCTAATTCCAGTTGTTGTACTCAACCAGCTCCAAGATACTCTTAACATGGTGTGATATTATCTCTTGTGGGCCAAGCCCGCATGATTTTCCTAAAAGGCCTCATAGCATGTTAAGACTTATTTGGGATGTTTTAGCTCAACAATCTTAAGTAAAAATAGCACGGGCTAGCCAGTTTTCGGACTGATCATTCAAAAATAGCCAGCGTTTGCAAACATTGAAAATAGCCACTATTTTGCTGCAACAGGGACCGGTCCAGCATAATATACTGGAGATCGGTGCACTTGTGTATGAACTTCCAGCATACCATGCTGGAACTCCAACACGCGAAAAGTTCCAGCATAATATACTGGAGATTGGAGCACCCGTGTATGAACTTCTAGCATATTATGCTGGACCGGTATATTATACTGGTACCCCAGTATATTATGCTGGAGTATTTTTCGTATTTTGAATAGTGTTTTCGTTCATATTTATCTTTACATGAAAAGTGGCTAAATTTCGATTACTTTTGAAATTATGGCTATTTTTGAATGACCACATGTAAATCTGGCTATTTTTGAATTTCTCCCCAATCTAAACGGTGTGAGGACTTTTAGCGAAATCGTACAGACTTTTCCCAAAACAAATAATATCGTACCATATTAAAAGTATATTTGCGCTAGTTAAGCCCAACACCTAATTATTTGCTTCTATTTAGTTTTCTTCCCACTCTATACCCATCCACCAATCTCAACAAGAAACAAGTGATACAGTAAATAATAGTTTTCACGAGATTAATGCTATAGTTGTACTCCGTGGACTTAAAATTGTAGTCACGTAGCTCACTAGAAAGAAAATTGAGAGAAAAGTATAATGTCTATCCACGGATATCTTTTTTGTCTCGTGCAGACAATCCCAAAAGGTATTGGGAGTCTGATGAGTTCTTACTTCCATTTTTTTTTATAATCTAGAAATTTTCGAGGTTACTAGACGAAACTCCGTGGATAATGGACCACTTTCACTCTTAATTTGTCAACTCCAAATAAGAGAAGAGATTTCCTCGTTTACTTTCCTTAGTGGTATCTCTTTTATACTCTCTTGATTTCCTTTTCCTAGTTGCCAAACAAAGCATAAGCATAACTAATCAAACTCGTAAGTAACATTTTTGTTATGATAAGAATATGGTTAATTTTTGAATTAATTCAAACTATTTTATCTCTAAGCTATATGAATGTACAGAATGTAAGATTTCCAGAAACCAGCTAATGAATCAGGAATCAAGAGCAAGACAGACAACAAGCTGGATTTGACCAAAATTGAATATCAACATGTTTCACATATAATTTACTATTTAGTTAGCCAATAGGTAAGTCTTAAGAAATGTACATGGCATACAAAATAAATGACTAGTATACAGCCTTTGCAAAGAGGCAGCAATTTTTCACCTCACACAGAGTTGTTATTTGGAAGAGCTATCTGCTTAACTAGGTCTAGAAGTGAAACTAACAGGGTTCACCGGCTGATCCCTCACGATCAAGCTACCAACTTCAGGTTTCGCATGGTGCCCAACCACATCAAAATCAAACTTGGCTCGAGCTATTTCTCCAACATCTGTTCAAATTGATAGTTTATGAAGGCTGGAGTATGATAATATGTGTGCTGGTGAGTGGCGACAAAGAGCTTCTTAAGAGCAGGAGTAGGGGGCGAAATGGAATATATAATAATGCATGTAAAAAGATTATTATGAAGTAGGATCGACCACTTGGGCTGGACCTTAGGCAATATTAGGGGTCACCTACCTCAACCATGGGCCTTCTTGATCACCCATCGACCCCATCCAGGAAAATATGTTTATATAATAATGCAAGTCAATCACGCGTGAGTAATTAATGTTGAATGAATTCAGCTACGGATACACATAGATACAGGTGTGTAAAAGTAATCTGTACAGGTACATGCAGTTCGATAATTTTTAGTGTGCTTTAAAGAATCCATACAAAGTATAAACAACCATGTCACACCTATTCAATACAGGTATATGTCATCATAAAGATAGTGTTGCAAGAGCTCAGACATCTAAATGCACAACAAGAAACAATGTGCCGGGGCATAACCAATATGCATACGCATCGTTCCAGAAGGCATATCTACAAAAGTTATGATGTATCATTCTACCTGTGGAAAGCATAAGATTATAATAGAATTGCTTTGACCGCCCTACAATAGGTCTTGCAGAATTCCCCCACAATGTATCCAGTAATTCATAAGTTTGAAGACATTATAATCAGAAATTACTGCAGCACAGTGAATTATTGATGAAGATTGAAGCTGCATCGATATCTGATTACACCAGAACTTCGAAGCCATACAGGTTCATTACTTTAATAGCACCAAATGAAGCAACCGCTTTCATAGATAAATTTTATCACCAAATGCAAGGAACTTAAAGGCAACACAGAGAAAGGATAGCTTATTCCCAATTCAATGTGTCCCTAAATGCTATGATACTCCAAGTTGTAGTAACAGAAGAACCTAAGAGATTAGCAGCAAATTAGCATACATCGCCGTCCTTAGAGGTGGCATTCTGTTCTCCCAACGTATTGCAGCACCTATTTTTCCAAGTGGACTGTCATAAACTGGAATTGTTGATCCATCCCCAGAACCCCAGATAACTCACTCCAATCCCGTTGGCATTATCTTCCGATGCTTCCCAAGGTAGCAACCTTGAGAGTTGAAGAAAAGAACTGTGCTATATAGTGTATGTCCGTCTCTCTCAATAACACCTATCACCACGTACACCTTGTATTTTCCAGCAGCTGCTGCCACACGATCAACCTCACCTGCAACAAATAGATGTAAGAGAGAAAGACAGAGGGACTGAGGGGGAGATAAGAGAGGACGTAGATTTTTTTTAGCCAAGAAGTCAAGAATGATAATTTAAATTTCATAACATGTTTGTTGATTCTCTTTATCCCAAATAAACAATTTTTGACTTCTGTGATCTGAATTTACTAGCTAAGGTCCTTTTTCCCGGTGCCTGATAAATAGGGATTTTGACCGCTTATTTCCTCTCTTTTACTTGCGTTTTAGCTCAAAAATGCTTAAAGGTATTCCCAGAAACTAACAAAATGTGCTTACTTGCAGAAATGTCGGGAAACGAGCCAAATAAGTCAAAATCAACTCATAAAGTAAGGGTGGCATGTGGGCCGTTTAGGCCTGAGCTCGGAGCCCAAATGGGTAGTGGGCCTAAACGGGCCTAAAGGATAGGACCGGGACCGGGTGGGGGTGGGCATCCAGGTGGGCCGGTCCCTTGATATAGGCCCACGAGACCGGGACCGTTTGGGACCGGGACCGGCTGGTAAGTGGGCTGGTTCGACCGGTCCTAAACGGGCCCAACGGCTATTTTTTTTTTAAAAAAAAAAAATTCTGCCAAAATGGCCGTTTCTAGCCATTAGTTCATTTAAAAAATGGTCGTTTCTAGCCATTGGCTATTTATAAAATAGCCATTTAACCCCCCTCCCCCCCTCTCCCCCTAAATTGTTTAACCCCAAACTTTTTATAATTACACCTTTTCTCTATATTCAACTATAAATACCCCCTCATTCTTTCAGTTTTTCTCACAAAATCATCAACCTTCTCTAATTTTCTTCTATAATTGGTTACTTTATTGTTGCAATTTGTGTGAAAAATTATGAAGTTGGTGAATTGAACTATTCAAGTCTTGTTGTTGACGATACTCCCACTAGTCATGTTGCTGAAGTTGACCCAACTAATAATAATCCAAATGATGTCCCATCTGACCCTCCTGTTACTACCCCTACTTTTTCTAGACAACCTTTTAAACGGAGCGAAACATCTCTTGTTTGGTCATTTTTTATTCAACTAAGAGAAAAAAATAGGGCTAAGTATAAAACTTGTGGCAAAGAGTTAGCTTTTAAATATGTTGGAGGTTGGGGGGGGGGGGGGAGGGGGAGTTTGAGGAGACACATAATGCTACACCCTCAAGATAAAGTTAAATATCTTCGTATGAAAGCTTTGGCCGAGGGGACAAGTGTACCTAGTCAGGCTGACCTTAGTACCGGGTCAAATCAATTTCAACCTGGAATTAACACTGTTACCGGTGGTATTTTATATTATGATCCAAAAAAAGATCGGGAAGAGTTGGCAAAAATGGTTACTGTTATGTGCTTACCCTATAGTTTTCCTTCTAACCCTCACTTTGTGCATTATATTAGAAAAGTTTTTAATCCTACTTATAAAGGATGGCCTCGCACAACCGTAAAGAGTGATATTTATAAATATAAACATGAATATGAACAATATTTGCGCTATTTATTTACTCACATAAATTATCGTGTTGCTAGTACTACTAATATTGGTAGAAGTGGTAATGACTGTGATTATCTTACTGTTACCAGTCATTGGATTGATGAGGATTGGATAATGCAAAAGCGCATTATCGCTTATAGAATAATTAATTCACGTCACACAGGGCAGTTTATTTCTAGCACGATTACGGATATTTATAGATATTTTTGCATTAGTGATAAAATAATATCAATTTCAATGGATAATGCTACCAGTAACACTAATGTTGTAGCCTTGCTTACCACTACACTAAATCTTGCATTTAGTAACATTTTCATGTTAGATGTATTTATCATATCTACCATTTAATTGTGGGTGATGGTATGAGAATTTTAAATGTTGAAATTGAAAAGGTTAAAATGACTCTTCACTGGCTTTTTTGTTCAAACCGTAAAAGTAGACATAGAGAACATTTTAAAAGATGCAATGAATTTGGCCTAAGAGAAAGAAAGGTTCTTAAACCTTGTCCAACTAGATGGAATTACATTTATGAAAATTTAGTTGTTGCATATGAATATAGGAACCCCATAAACACAACGTTTAATGCTCATGTAAGTGATGATGATGAGCATCTTACAAATGCGGATTGGGCTAATGTTAAAATACTTGTAGATTTTTTAGAAAAATTTTATATTGCTACAAATGAATTTTCTGGGCAATATTATCCTACTATTTCTAAATGTTTAGTTTATATTGCAGAACTTGCAAATTTGTTTGCTTATTTTTTAGAGGGTGATGAAATTTATGAACAAGCTATTGATTCTATGAGAAAAAAGTTTAAATTTTTTTTCCCTATTCCCCCTATTTATGGTGTTGTTGCCTTGTTAAATCCTACTATGAAATTAGGAGGTCCTCAATTTTGGTATGAAACTGTTTATAATGGTTTAGCACTTGAAGATGAGGAGTTGTCACATTTGGAAGCACAAGCCTCAATTAAAATAAATGCTCAAACTATTTATAGTGCTTATCAAATTGCAATAGATCATGCTAGACCAAATGTTCCAACTCCTTCTTCTAGTTCTCAATAATCTAAAAGAACCGCGGGAGTAAGAGCACTTACTGCTTGGGCCGGGTTCAGGGGTTCTCAAGGTTCTAGTACTAATGATTGTTCACAACTAAATGAGCTTGAAGTTTATTTGTCACGTTAAGGAAGTGAATCTCGACGACTCCTTTAATATTTTGGAATGGTGGAAGGACAAAGAAAAACACTTTCCGATTCTTTCAAGGATAGCCCGAGATATTTTAACTATTCAAGCTTCAACAGTGGCATCAGAGAGCGCTTTCAGTCAATCAAGACTTCAACTCGGTGATTATAGAGCGTCTATGAGGGAGACCTTGGAAAAATCAGTGCTTTTTAGAGATTGGATCCGTTCGGAACGAAGAAATTTTGGACTTGCTGAATCATAACCAGAGGTAGACGAAGCTTACGAAGAAATGCTAGTTGAACTTGCGGAGGATGCAGCTTCGCCCGGAAGCGGTGATGAACAAGCTTCTTTTCTGCCACCACCAACGAAAATTCCTCCAAACCTTGAAGGATTTATGAAATTTGTAAGAGATACCATGTAAAATTAATATGTAACTTGTATTTTGTCACATCTTGATTAGTTTCTTTTTCTTTTCAATGGTGGTATTAGCACCTTGTTGTGCTCATTCCATGGGGGGAGGAAGACTAAGAAAGATATTGCCATATTTTGTTAATGCTATAATAAAATTATAACGCATTGCTTTGAATATCTCTTTACAATGTTTGTGTTTAAATTTGAATTAAAAAATTTAGATCACAATTCAATAATATAATTTTAAAACGAATAGCCTTAGATAATAATTTTTTAAAAAAAATTGAAATTAACCGTTGGACCCACTTAGGCCCACATAGGCCGGGACCTGCACACTTAGCCTGGGACTATTAGTTCGTGGTCCCAATCCCGGGCCGGTTCCTACCAAAAAGCCCACGAAGCCCGCGGCCACTTAGGATCGACCCACAAAGCCCGGGCCCATTTAGGACCGGCCCACGACGCCCGTTTAGGCCCGGGCCCGGTCCACATTACACCTCTAATCATCAAGGAGTCAAAGTTGAACAAGAGCCAAAACTGGGCAAAGAGGCCAGCAGTGCGGACTTAAGTCAAAATCAACTCATAAAGGAGTCAAAATGAACAAGAGCCAAAACTGGGCAAAAAGGCCAGCAGTGCAGCCGCAGAATGAGATACAGAGAGGTGGTTATTAATAACTCAGACAGTGCGGACCTCACCAAAAATGTGCGGCCGCAGAAGGACAAATGCGATCGCAATCATTATTGTGCGGTCCACAAGATTGAAGAATCAGAGCGTTGATCAAAGTCCAAATGCTAAAAAGTGAGAACTGCAACACTTTTGTGCGGCCGCAACCAGTTTTATACGGACCGCAGAAGACCTCAAGTTCCAGCCCCCAAGTTCCCAAGTGTGTGGAACGAACTAGAATTGTGCGGCCGCAGTAGGTCATTTTGCGGTCCACATCAGAATTATGCGGCCGCATAACCTCTGTAGGGGCATTTTTGTCAGAGATTTTCATCTCAGTATAAATACAACTTTTTGTCATTTTTAGGTTAAGTTTTAGTTAGCAAAGGTGCACCTGAACGTTTTTCTTTACTTCTTGATTAAATTTGTATTAGATTGACTTCTTAATATTAGTTTTTCTTTGTTTAATCTATGATTATGCATTCTACCTTAAGTTCTTATTGTATTTCTTCATTTTCTATGAAGATCTTTAGCTAGGGTTGTGACCCAACCTTAGTGTGGGTACTTAGTGGGTATTTAATTTTAGGGCTTGTTTGTCATTGAGTTAGTGATATCTGGCCTTGTTTACGCTTAAATTATAGAATTAATGATTGCAAATATTGATTCATGCCTTTTTGACCTAGTCTTTGCTTGAGAAAGAGAGACTAGGTTTAGGAAAACTTGGCTAGCAAGGAATTAGGGTGAATTCAAGAAATTGATAGCCCCAATTAAAGTGTCAAATCTAGAGATAGTAAGACTTGACTTGAGCATATATTACTTAATTTGTGCAAATACCTATTTGGGCTTGAGAAAGCCAAATCGGGCAAAATCACTCAAACTACCGAGAGGTATAGGGTGAGTAATTGCGTGTGTTTGCTATACCACAAACCCGATAAATCAAAACTTTCCCTATAGTTTACAACACGTTAGGTAGCCACCTAGGTGGAAGTCACGACCCTAGATCCCTTTATCAATTGAAAAACATCTCAAAACCAAAAATATTGTCCTTAATTTTATCTTTGCATTTGATAGAGTAAAATAGAAGTAATACACCACTCAACATTGTGGAAGTACAATTTAAGCCAAAACTTGCAATCAACTTAGATATACACCTAAGCCCATATTCTAACTCTCTGTGGATTCGATCCCGACCTTTGTTGGGTTATTATTGCATCAACCGCCTCGCTACTTAATTATGGTGCGGATTTGTCCGAGATTAATTTTTGGCGCCGTTGCCGGGGAGTTAAACGAATTTAGCTATATATCTAGATTTTTGTGTGTTTTGTCTTTCTTTCCTTCCAAGTTACTAAACTGTGTTTGAATTGATTTTACGTACAAAAAATGGCTCTCAACAACGATCTCATTGGAAATGTGCCATTGGGGGAGGACGTGGACGATGATGTAATGGATAAGGTCCCTATTGAACCTCAACCTAATAGACGAGGCCGCACGCGTCATGATAATGTTCCCGTCCCTCCCCCACCTCCACCAAGAGAAGCGCATCGGGTGTTGCCAAACGAGGGTTATGCAAGTGCCATAGTCACGCCCCGGATTAGGGTGGGCAACTTCCGAATAACCAATGTGATGCTTACATTGCTTGAGCAGAGGGGTTTCTTCATCGGAGCTCCACACCAAAATGCCTACAAGCATCTAAAGGGGTTCGTCGATACTTGTTGGGGGAGCAAGCAAACCAATGTCTCTGAGGATGCACTGAGGTTGAGGCTATTTCCATTTTCTCTACGGAAAATCATTGGACTGGTTAGAGAGGTTGCCCAACCATTCCATCCACGCTTGGGATGAGTTGGCAGAAAATTTCATTTCCAAATTCTTTTCTCCGGGTCATATGGCGACGCTAAAGGATGAGATTATTGCCTTCAAGCAAGTACCCAATGAGACATTTCACGAGATTTGGGAGAAATATCGTACCATGGTTAAAGAGTGCCCAAACAACGATATGACTGAGGTCATGATCCAACAGCTACAAGGGGATCAACACAACAAACCAATGTGTGGTTAACCAACTCGTCGGGGGGAACTTCATGAACACACCATATGCCGAAGCTTGTGAAATACTTGATGAGATGGCGGATACCTCTTCGGCATGGCAAAATAGAGCCAATGTGCCACAAGGTGACCCTAATGTTATTCACCTACACAAGGAGCTACATGACCACAGGCAAGCTATAGCCGAGTTGACAACTACCACGAACCAATTGGCCAAAGCTCATCTTCAACAAGTTCAAGGGCCAAAACAAGTGAATGCAATAGAAGGTCTGAATATGATGGTAAACGAGAGGCGGCAACAAGGTCAACAAATGCAAAACCGTCCGGAACAATTCATGCAAGATGATAGTGGTTATGATCAAGGTGATTCATTCAATGACCAAGACGAAGAAGTTCAATATGTCAACAATTACCAAGGTCAAAGAAACAATGCTCACGGGCAAAACCAACAACAGTGGAGGTCACAAGGGAACCAAGGTAATTGGAACAACCAAAACCACCAAGGCAATTAGAGTGGTGGTAATTCTAATCACAACAATTGGAACAATCAAGGAAATCAAGGCAATTGGGGTGGCAACAATCAAAGCAATTGGGGAGTAAATAATCAAGGAGGGTGGAACAACAACAACAACAACCAGGGGCCGGGTTTTCAAAGGCCTCCGATGTTCCAACAACCAAGCAATCCACCTCCCTATCCTTCTCAAAGCCCGATCTCTTCTTCCAATGAGATGGAAGGAATTGAAAACATGTTTAAACAGATGATGGAGAAGAATGCCGACTCCGATGCTCAAATAGCCTCGCACAACACTTCTATTCGGAATTTGGAAGTTCAACTAGGCCAAATCTCACAAGCTTTGAACACTCGTCCTAAGGGGGCACTACCTAGTGATACGTTGGTGAACCCGAAGGATGGGAATAATATGGGACATGCTATGGCCGTGACTACTAGAAGTGAAAAAGGTGGAGATGCAACCACCTCAAATCAAAGAAGGATTGTGGATGACGATGTAGTGGTTCAAGAGGATGAAATCCCAAGCAATGTGGTTCAAGCTAATGAAGAAGTTGATATAGATGAAAGTGTGGAGGAGACGCAAGAAGAAGTGAACCCGTCTAGGGAACACGTGATTGACATGCCGGATCCGGTGGTGCCAAAGGCTAAGGCACATGCGCCAAGACCTCCCCCTCCATACCCTCAAAGGCTTGCAAAGCAAAACAGTGAGAACCAGTTCAAAAAGTTTATTGATATGATGAAGAGTTTGTCCATTAATGTGCCGTTGGTTGAGGCATTAGAACAAATAACGGGATATGCAAAATTCATGAAGAATTTTGTAACCAAGAAAAGATTGATGAATTGTGAAACCATCAAGATAACTCACCAAGTGAGTGCTTTTGTGCATTCCACGGCTCCAAAGTTGGAAGATCCGAGCGCTTTCACCATTCCTTGCACTATTGGGAGCGCCGATTTTGACAAAGCATTATGTGATCTCGGGGCAAGTATCAACTTGATGCCCTACTCTGTATTCAAAACTCTGGGAATTGGGCAACCAAGACCCACATCTATAAGGTTGCAAATGGCGGATCGGACAATGAAGAGGCCTTTGGGCATCATTGATGATGTATTGGTTAAAGTTAACAAGTTTATCCTCCCAGTTGATTTTGTGATCTTAGATTGTGAAGTGGACTATGAGGTGCCTATCATTTTGGGTAGACCTTTCCTTGCTACGGGGAAGGTTCTTGATGATGTGGAGGCCGGTGAGCTCACTTTTCGAGTGGGTGACGAAAAGGTAGTTTTCCATGTGTGCAAATCAATGAGGCAACTAAATAGTAATAAAGTTTGTTCATTTGTGGATTTGGTGATCGACGTGATAGTTGATGATGCTAGTGCAACAATGAATGTTTAGGACAAATTGGAAGCCGTTTTGCTCAACCTACACGATGACGAGGAGAGTGATGGAGGAAAAGAGAAATCTGTTGGACTTTGGCGGATATCCGGGGCATAAGCCCTGCCTTTTGCATGCACATGATTATTTTGGAGGAAGGTTCCAAACCCTCCGTGGAACATCAAAGAAGATTGAATGAAGCAATGCAAGAGGTGGTGAAGAAGGAGATCATCAAGTGATTAGATGTCGGGGTTGTGTACCCCATTTCCGATAGTTCATGGACTTCTCCCGTGCAATGTGTCCCTAAGAAAGGGGGCATGACTGTGGTAACAAATGACAAGAATGAATTGATCCCAACAAGAACCGTCATTTCCCGCTTCCATTTCTTGACCAAATGCTTGATAGGTTGGCCGGGAGTGCTTTTTATTGCTTTCTAGATGGCTACTCCGGTTATAACCAAATCCTTATTGCTCCTAAGGACCAAGAGAAGACCACTTTCACTTGTAACTATGGTACTTCCGTATTCTCGCGGATGCCTTTTGGGTTGTGTAATGCACCGGCAACTTTTCAATGGTGTATGATGGCTATTTTCACCGACATGAGGGAGGACATTCTTGAGGTCTTTATGGATGACTTTTCTGTGGTTGGGAACTCATTTGAAGAGTGTTTGAACAATTTGGATAGGGTATTGTCTAGATGTGAGGAGACCAATTTGGTGTTGAACTGGGAAAAGTGTAACTTTATGGTTGAGGAAGGCATTGTCCTCGGCCACAAAATTTCAAGACATGGTATTGAGGTTGACCAAGCTAAAATTGAGGTGATCTCCAAACTCCCTCCCCCCACATCCGTGAAGGGAGTGAGGAGCTGCTTGGGTCATGCAGGTTTCTATAGCCGATTCATCAAGGACTTTTTCAAGGTGGTGAACCCATTGTGCAAACTTTTGGAGAAGGATGCCAAGTTCAATTCAATGAAGACAGTATGAAGGCATTCGTGTTGCTCAAGTTCTAGTTGACTACTACTCCTATTATTATCGCACTTAAGCTCATGTGTGATGCTAGTGATGTTGCGGTTGGAGCGGTATTGGGCAAAGAATCAACAGAAACTTCCATCCGGTCTACTATGCTAGCAAGACCATGAATGATTCCCAAGTCAACTACACAGTGACTGAAAAGGAGCTACTTGCTATTGTGTTTGCCATGGAGAAGTTTCGGCCGTATTTGATGGGTACTAAGGTGATTGTGCACACCGACCATGCGGCACTTCGGTATTTGATGAGCAAGAAAGATTCTAAGGCAAGGTTGATGCGCTAGGTGCTTCTTTTCCAATAATTTGATCTAGAGATTCAAGATCGCAAGGGTAGTGAGAATCAAGTGGCGGACCACTTGTCCCGTTTGGAGGAGGAGGGGAGGCCACATGACGGCCTTGAGATCAATGATTCATTTCCCGACGAGCAACTCCTATCCGTTTCAGTGACCGGGATGCCATGGTTCGCCGATCTAGCCAACTATCTTATGAGCGACATTGTATCGAATGAGTTCTCTTCAAACCAAAGGAAGAAGAAGCTCAAACGGGATTGTTTGAATTACTATTGGGATGAGCCGTATCTTTTCCGAATATGTACCGATGGTGTGATCCGGCGTTGTGTGCCGGAAGAAGAACGAATTGGAAGTCTTGAGGCTTACCACTCTTCACCGTATGGTGGTCCCCATGGTGAGCAAGAATGGGTACAAAAATTTTGACTTGTGGATTCTATTGGCCTACCCTCTACAAAGACGCTAGTGATCTTGTAAATCGTTGTGATGAATGCCAATGAGCCAGTGGAATTTCTAAGAAGAATGAGATGCCCCTTACCACCATTAGAGATTGATATCTTTGATGTTTGGGGCATTGATTTCATGGGACCGTTCGTGAGCACTTGTGGGAACACTTACATTTTGGTAGCTGTGTATTATGTTTCATAATGGGTGGAAGCCGTGGCTTTGCCCAACAATGAAGTTCGAAGTGTGGTGGCCTTCTTGAAAAAGAACATCTTCACAAGGTTTGGTACTCCGCGGGCCATTATTAGTGATGGGGGTTCGCATTTTTGCAATTGGGCTTTTGATACCTTACTCACCAAGTATGGTGTCACTCATAAAGTCTCCACCCCCTACCACCCTCAAGCAAGCAGACAGGTTGAAGTCTCGAACCGGGAGATCAAGAGCATTTTGTCGAAGACTGTGAATGCTGACCGGACTGATTGTTCAAGAAAACTTGATGATGCTCTTTGGGCTTATAGGACGGCCTACAAGACGCTGATTGGGAGTTTGGTGTTTGGGAAGGCGTGTCATCTTCCGGTAGAACTTGAGCATAAAGCCATGTGGGCGTTGAAAAAGTTGAACCTTGAGTGGGATGTTGTAGCAAACCTAAGGGTGTCACAATTGAATGAGCTTGATGAATTCCGGTATCATGCCTACACAAGTTCGTCCCTTTACAAGGAGAAGATGAAGTACCTCCATCACAAGTACATCCACAACAAGGAGTTCAAAGAAGGTGATTTGGTGCTATTGTTCAATTCCCGGTTGAGGATGTTTCCGGGCAAGTTGAAATCAAAATGGAGTGGGCCCTTTGAAGTAGTGAATATAACCCCCTTTGGTGATCTAGATTTGAAAAATAAGAATGATGAGGTCTTTAGAGTCAATGGCATCGAGTTAAACATTATCTTGGCAAGGTTGATGATGGCCACATTTTGGCAGTTCTTCACTTCAAGTGATTGGTAATTTGTGTCGTGTCGCGACGTTAAATCAGGCGCTTCTTGGGAGGCAACCCATGTCTTTTTATTTCTTTTATTTTCCTTCTTTTAGAAAGTCTTGGTTTTGTGCTAACCAGTTTTGAAGTGTATGTAGAAATGGGTGTGCATTGCAGGGACTGTGTATGAAAAATTTGGCTGTGTGTCAAAGTGCATGGTCTCTAAGCTTGTCTGCCAAAAATGCTTAAGGAAATGCGGCCGCACACATTTTTGTGCGGTCCGCACTGATGCTGCGGCCGCACTCATTTTTGTGTAGTCCGCAGCCAGTCTTCTCTGAGGCCAGGTAAAGAGTGTGGCCCGCAACGAAAATATGCGGCCGCACTCATGTGAAAGACTGGGTCCCACGGGTAAAAAGTATAAATAGAACCTCTCTATTCTTTTTACACTTTTCGCTCCTCTGAGACCTAAATCAAAACTTGCACAGTAAATTCTCATTTGCACTCAAATTGTTCCTTCAATTCATCATCCGCATCTTCAATATTGGTATGTTCAATTCCTCATTAGATTTTTTATCTTTTATTTGCTTTTGTTCTTAGATTTAGGGTTAACTACATGCTCAAAAATGTCAATATTTCGTTGTTTCTGCATAGAAATCATGTGGGTAGTTTTTGTATGATAATTGGGGTCTGGGTAACTAGTTAATAAGGATTGATTGCTAAGACCATGTCCATTTGAGACCAAAATTGCATGAACCCTAGGTCAGTGCTGGTGCATTTTGAATTATGCGGCCGCACACATTTTTGTGCGGTCCGCAACGGAGGCTGCGCGGCCGCACTCATTTTTGTGTGGTCCGCAGTCCTCTAAGTTAGGCAACAGGTGAACTTCACTTATGTGGCCGCACTTATTTTTGTGCGGTCCGCAATTGACTTATGCGGCCGCACTCACATTTGTGCGGTCCGTAGTGATGGAAGTTCAGAGACCCCAAGTCTGAACCTAGGGCTCTGCGACCGCACTTATTTTTGTGCGGTCCGCAATGGGTGTTCAACGGGCGCACTCATTTTTGTGCGGTTCACAATGCCCTTCTGAGACAACAATACTGCAATTTTTCGTCATGCTTTTGTATACACTTTGAGCTTCAATTGTGACTGATCTCTAATGCTTATGTGCTGCAGATAATGGTTCGCTCACGTGGTAGAGGAGATACACCACAAGGGAGGGCAGAACCCTCCCGAGGCCGGGGTCGAGGCAAAAGAATCTACCTCTAGCAATTCAAAAAGTTATCAGCAAGAAAGCAACCGCCAATATAGCCCCGGACACTACTGAGACCGTTGAGTATGTCCCATCCGGGGAAGCTTCTGAGGGTAACTCCGTGCAAGCATAGACGGAACCCCAGTCACACCAAAGACAACAACTCCCTGGGAGACTTCATTTGGTTGATGAGTCCTCGTCTGCTGCCAGTTCATCCGAGGGTTCGGAAAAGGGTAGTCAAGATTCTGAATCCTCTTCCTCACATGCTTCCCCATCTCCAATAAATTTTGATGACGATGATGCTGTCCCAGATGACAGGAGGGGGGAGACACTGCAGTGGAAGGGTTAGAGAGGTCGAGGCGACCAGAGATTTGGGAGGACCAGTTTGTCAGTGCAAATGCCTTTGCAAAGTTTCGGGAATTATGGCCACAGAGCTCGCTCACTCTTGAGCGATAGTTCTTAATGAAAGACCTGAGCAAACACAATCCCAATGTCCTCAAGCAATTCCAAGAGCGGAAAGGTTGGAGATGGTTTACAAACAAAGTTCTAGATGCCAATGAGTACATGGTCAAGGAGTTCTACGCAAATGTTGCTCACATCAAGCAGGGTACGAAGGTTACAAAAGTGCAAAATCTGAAGATCCGCTTTGACTCCCGTGCACTGAACTAGTATGTGGGGTTTGAAGAAGTTGAGGTAGTGCAGTACTTGGAAAAGCTTGCCATGGGTGATGCAGCTCGTCCGTGGTTGGCGGAGATTCCAGCAATTTTGGGGTCTACTCCTTCGTGGCTCACAGCTGGAGTTCCAATTCTTCGGGCCACCCTAAACTTTGAAGCAAAAGGGTGGCAAACGTTTGTGTGTAGCCGCCTTGACCCATTCCTCAATGAAAACATGCTCCCAATCCCCTGTGCAGTTCTGGTGGTCTTGATTATGGCTGGGTATCCGATAAATGTTGGTGCCACCATGTCCACCAACATCACTCTAGCTGTTCAGAAGGGTGAGAGATCCTACCCGTACCCAAACTTCCTCACCGAGTACTTCAAGGATCAAGGGGTGGAGTCCAAGCACTATGATACAAATGTGAAAGCTAAAAAGCCTTTTTCCTGGTACCACCTTCAGGGAGATAACAACCCTAGGTTCAAGGGTAAAGCCACTACATCCACTGGCCAGTCTGAGGAGCAAGTGGTAGTGGTTACTGATTCAGCTGCCTAGCATTCCACAGCAGCAGGTACTTCTACAGGGACAACAGCCATGCCATCATCTTCATCCTCCGGTCCACCAGCCTCAGCTAGACTTTCAGCACCATTGCTAGTGCCAGCTTCATCGACCTATCCTCATATTACGCTGCGAGTCTCCCATGCATTGGTGAGTCTTAACAACTGGATGCAGGCAGCTACTACAAAGCTGACTGCTATTTCTAGTGTTGTTGCAGCACAGTCCTCAGCCCTAAACAGCCCCAGCACAGCCACAAGTACCTCCGTCAGTGGAGGAAGCATTGAAGAAGATCCTGGAAAACCAGAAGACTATTACCAACACTCTGCAAGCACATGGGAAGGTCATTGCAGACCTGACCAAGCAGGTTAAAAAGATGAAGAAGTCTCAAGCCTCAAAGAAGTCCATGGAGAAGTTGACTAAGGAGGTCGAGAAGATTGCACATGCAGGGGATTTTCCAATGGACCTACTCATGGAGTCTACTATCCTAGCAGCACAGACAGCACCAGATGCAACAGCCGGCCAGTCCGAGGAGCAAGTTGCCACTTCCCACACAGCTGAGGAGATGATCCGGATGCTCAGCAACCCAGTTGGCCCTCAGTCTAGTGATGATGAAATACAGCTTGAGGCTGAAGTTGCTGAGGATCCTATGCAGACAGAGATCACATAGGGAGTTCTCTTAACTCTCTACCCTTTCCCTGTTCTTATTTTTGCTAAGCATTGGGGACAATGCTTACTTTTCATTTGGGGGTGGTCTATTCTGATGATTTGACATTTGGTCTGTAATAACTCTGATACTATTTTCTTTTCATCTTTATTTTCATTTGGTATGTATATATTTTCTCCATTTGATATAAATATTCATTCTCCTTATGTATATATTCATTTGACTTCGGTTTGTATATTCTTTTATCTCGCTTTCTGTAGTTTATTTCATAACTTTTTTAGTTTGCTTTTCCTTAATAGTATAACTTCTTATTTACTTTAGTAGCTTCTTTTTACGTTTTGAATGGTCAATAAGCCTTTGGTTTTCTAAATGCCACGATTCTCTCCAAAGGTGGATTATGTGTGAACCGGGTGGCTCTTCCCAAAGATGGATGGCGTGACAACCTTCTTAAGAGATTGAGTCTGTTTTCTTTTATGTTTTGGTAAATATAGTAGTAATGAATAAAAAGGGTTTCAAGCATGCTTCGCGTGGTACCAACACATTTACCTATGATCGTATGGTTAAAAATAAGTTGTTAGCAGAAAATAGCTCTGTTTGTGACTTTTGACTATTGTGTTGACTTAAGAAGTCATCGAGTGGTTCAAATCGAGCCATTTGTGATTCTCAGTCTTAGCAAGGGTTGTTGTAGGCCCTCGACTCTGTTCTCTTTAGCAATCCATAAGTGTGAGAGGTGAGATGTCTTAGTTACAAGTCCAAGTACCCGTGCTAATGGTCTAGAACTTGCCCATATATTTGTCTAGGTGAAATTCTAAGTGTAGCTTGGCTTGAGAAATGATCGTAGGCTCTCCTTGATTCTATTTGAAATCTGAAATCTTCCATGGCCCACCAATGTGATATCCCTAGTCAACCCCTTTGAGCCGAAGCCCTTTTTCTTTCAATAACCACGTTACAAGCCTTCATCCATTTTACAATGACCCTCTCTTGGAACCGATCTTTCCTTAGCATTCTTGAGAAACAATTGGCAAAAGCATAAGTTTGGGGGAGAGAAGAGGAGTTTGAAAGTGATGAAAGGTACAAAAAAGAGAAAGAAATAAAGAAAAGGGAAGGCAAAGAAAAGAAGAAAAAAGAACATGTCAAAAAGAAAGCGAAAAAAGTGAAGTGTTGAAGGGAATCCAAAAGAAAATAAGGAGGAAAAGTTGAAGTGAATAGGAAAGGAGAAAAATGAATATCATGCTCAAGAAAGAGTGACGTTACGTCTCTCTAGTTCTCCCGAGGAAGAAGAGAATGACTCAAAGAGTCGAGAAAGTATGAGCCGAAAAGAGAAAATGGAGTGCTTAAGGAAAGATGAAACCATTCTAGTCCAACAAGTCCTACCTTAATCAAAAAGCGTTCATTACATCCCGCAAAAGCCCTACATGATTTCAAATTGAGTGAGCTTACATTAGTGGTGATTTACATGAGGGGCAAGCTTATGGTACTAAAAGTCAGAGTTGTGACATTCTTTTGAGAGAGATGAGCGAACTTTTCACTATCCTTGTTTCGGGTGTTTCATTCTAAAGTGAGATTTGCTAATGGAGAGTAGAGGAGGAGGAGTCTGGGATACACAATGACCTACGTGAAAGAGCGAGCTTCCTTGATGAATAGAGTCAACTCTTGATGCTCTAGAGTCGCACTAGAACTATGGTACTCAAAAAGTCATATCATGGGTTGTTGAAAATTTATACGTGTTGTGGGTAATTGTTGGTCCCAATTGATGTGTAATTGATTCACCTTAGCCTAGCTGAAATTTCTCTTTTTCTAATGGAGGTGAGAATTGCCTTATTTTCTTGAGGACAAGAAAAAACTTAAGTTTGGGGGAATTGATAAGTAGGGATTTTGACCGCTTATTTCCTCTCTTTTACTTGCCTTTTAGCTCAAATATGCTTAAAGGTTTTCCCGGAAACTAACAAAATGTGCTTACTTGCAGGAATGTTGGAAAACGAGCCAAATAAGTCAACATCAACTCATAAAGGAGTCAAAAGTGAACAAGAGCCAAAACTGGCAAAGAGGCCAGCAGTGCGGACCGCACTTAGTGCGGCCGCAGAATGAGATTCAGAGAGGTGGTTATTGACAACTCAGACAGTGCGGACCGCACCAAAAATCTGCGGCCGCAATCACTATTATGCAGTCCGCAAGATTGAAGAATCAGAGAGTTGATCAAAGTCCAAATGCTAAAGAGTGCGGACGGCAACACTTTTGTGCAACCGCAGAATCCTAAATGCGGCCGCAACCAGTTTTATGCGGACCGCAGAAGACCTCAAGTTCCAGCCCCAAGTTCCCAAGTATGCGGATCGCACTAGAATTGTGCGGCCGCAGTAGGCCATATTGTGGTCCGCATCAGAATTATGTGGCCGCATAACCTCTGTAGGGGCATTTTTGTCAGATATTATCAGCTTAGTATAAATACACCTTTTTGTCATTTTTAGGTTAAGTTTTAGCTCGCAGAGGTGCACCTGAACGTTTTTCTTTACTTCTTTGAGTAAATTTGTATTAGATTGACTTCTTAACATTAGTTTTTCTTTGTTTAATCTATGATCATGCATTCTACCTTAATTTCTTCTTGTATTTCTTCATTTTCTATGAGTAGCTAGATCTTTAGCTAGGGTTGTGATCCAACCCTAGTGTGGGTACTTAATGGGTATTTAATTTTAGGGCTTGTTTGTGATTGAGTTAGTGATATCTAGCCTTGTTTATGCTTAAATTATAGAATTAATGGTTGCAAACATTGATTCATGTCTTTTTGACCTAGTCTTTGCTTGAGAAAGAGAGACTAGGCTTAGGAAAACTTAGCTAGCAAGGAATTGGGGTAAATTCAAGAATTGATAGCCCCAATTAAATGTCCAAATCTAGAGATAGTAAGAACCGACTTAGGCATATATCACTTGATTTGTGCAAATACCCATTTGGGCTTGAGAAAGCCAAATCAAGCAAAATCACTCAAACTACTGAGAGGTATAGAGTAGGTAATTGCATGTGTTTGCTATACCACGAACCCGATAAATCAAACCTGCCCTAAAGTTTACAACCTGTTAGGTAGCCACCTAGGTGGAATCACGATGTCACGACCCCAACCCCGGTCGTGATGGCGCCCAACACATTGCTAGGCAAGCCCGAGCAAATTATCAATCCCAACCCCTCTTGTATAGAGTTCATTACCAATTAACAGGGTTAATTACCATTTCAACATCAACAGAAGTCTGAAGCAGAAGATAAAATATGCGGAAAACCATAACAATATCTCTACAATAGCCCTACCGATCCGGTGTCACAAGTCAAGAGCCTCTATTACAAGTTTTAAACAGCCTAACACAAAGATAGTCTAGAATATGCTGAAAGGTAAAAGATAGAAGGAGAAATCGGGTCTGCGGACGCCATGCAGCTACCTCGATAACTCCGGTGGATGATGATCAGCAAGAAAGCTCTCACTATGCCTCGGGAACACCTGGATCTGCACGCAAGGTGCAGGGAGTAATGTGAGTACTCCGACCCAGTGAGTAATAATCATAAATAATGGCTGACAGTATGAAAACACGTAAAGGCACTAAGCAGTTCTATATTAAAGCAGTGAAATAACTTAAAGCAGCAAATAGTGAAGAAATCAAGTGAAATCTCTTTAAATCAGGTAAAAACAGGTAGCTTATCAGGTATTTAACAAGTATAAATCCGTTCCTCGACACAGTAACCATATATCTCTCACAATAACCGAAATCAAAATAACCGTTGCAGCGTGCAGCCCGATCCGTACATCGCTGTGGCGCACAGCCCGATCCATATAAATAGTCGACTCCGCTCACTGGAGGTGTGCAGACTCCGGGTGGGGCTCCTACAGCCCAAGCGCTATATTGCTGCGGCGCGCAGCCCGATCCATATAAGTATTTGCTGCGGCGTGCAGCCCGATCCATAATATATATATGTATAACATCCTCACCATTTGGGTTCTAAACCCCTCTCAGTCATTATAATCGCAGCCTCTCGGGCACAATAATATAAGGTAGGGATCTCAGCCCACATATTTCTTTCATTTAGGATTAACATTTTAAAAACCAGTTCATATTGTTTTAAACAGTTAGAAACATGACTGAGGATATGGTTTTTAACAAGTACAGTGAGGAAAATCAGTCATAATGCCCCTAAGGGTTCTACAAGTCGGCACAAGGCCCCAAACATGGCAACTAGCCCGAATCATAATGATAATTATTAAATCTCAGTCAAAAATACGGTGAAATCATCAATCGGGACGGACCACGTCACAATCCCCAGTAGTAATGGACCCCACGCTCATCATACAGCGTGTGTCTCACCTCAACATAGCACTACGTTGTGCAAATCCGGGGTTTCAAACCCTCAGGACATCATTTACAATCATTACTCACCTCAAACCGGCCAAAGCTCTAGCTCGCTACGCCCTTGCCTCTCAAATCGGCCTCCTCGCACGTCGAATCTGACCAAAACCAGAGCGAATAGGTCACAATAGGCTAAGGAAACAAAACCCAACGAAAACAATCAAAAATATCAAAAGTCTCAAAATTAGAAAACCCGAGCCCCGGGCCCACTTCCGAAACTCAAAATTTTCACATCAACGGGTTCCCTTATCTCGCCACGAGTCCATACATATCAAAAACTCTCAAATCCGACCTCAAATGGCCCTTCAAATCCCCATTTTAAAATTTCAAAATCCCAAGCCTTAGTCTCTCCTTTTTAGCTAAATTTCCATGAATTTCAGGTTATATCACATAAAATGACGTTTTGGTCATAAGACTTACCTCCAATCAATCCTCTTCGAATCCCTCTTCAATTCCTCCCAAAGAGCTCTCAAAATGTTCAACAATCGAGGAAAATAACTTAAGCTCGCGGAATGAAATATTTAAAACCCTTCTGCCCAGCTCCAGAAATCCTTCATCGCGTTCGCGGCCTCAGTCTCGCGAACGCGAAGCACACTTTTTAATTCCTCAAAAATAACCCTACGCGAATGCGACAGGGTCCTGCGTACGCGATGCTCTAAATCCCCAGACCTACGCGAACGCGTGCACACAAGCGCGAACGCGAAGAACAATCTTTCACTGGACCCCCAGCCCTTATACGCGAACGCGAGCCTCTGATGCGAACGCGAAGGCTTAAATTCCTGCCTTCCAAATTCCTTCTTCGCGAACGCGAGGTCCTTTACGCGAATGCGAAGAGATAAATCTCTGCAACACCTGAAATGAAAATCTGCAACTCCTCAAAGCCAAAAATGGTCCGATTGACCATCCGAAACTCACCCGATGCCCCCGGAACCTCAACCAAAAGTACCGACACATCCTAAAACCTCATTCAAACTTGTTCCAACCATCAAAACGCCTCAAACAACACCAAATCCATCAATTAACATCGAATTCAAGCCTAAGTTTTCTAAAAACTTCCGAAACACGCTTTTGATAAAAAACCCAACCAAATCACCTCCGAATGACCTGGAATTTTGCGCACACATCCCAAATCACACAACTAAGCTACAGCAACTCTCGGAATTCCATTCCGACCCTCGGATCAAAATCTCACCTATCAACCGGAAATTGCCAAAATACTAGCTTCGCCAATTCAAGCCTAATTCTACACCGGACCTCCAAAACCACTTCCGATCACACTCCTAAGTCACAAATCCCTCCCGAAGCTAACCAAACCATCGGAATTCACATCCGAGCCCTATAACTCATAAGTCAACATCTGGTTGACTTTTCCAACTTAAGCCTTCTTAAAAAAAGACTAAGTGTCTCATTTCCTTACCAAATCCACTCCAACCACAAACCAATCAACTTGACCACATAAAACACGGATAACGAAGCATAAAGAAGTAGAAATGGGGGAAACGGAGCGGTAACTCATGAGACGACTGGCCGGGTCGTCACACACGACCCTAGATTCCTTTATCAACTGAAAAACATCTCAAAACCAAAAATATTGTCCTTAGTTTTATCTTTGCATTTGATAGAGTAAAATAGAAGTAATACACCACTCAACATTGTGGAAGTACGGTTTAAGCCAAAACATGCAATCAACTTAGATATACACATAATCCCATATTCTAACTCCCTGTGGATTTGATCCCAACCTTTGTTGGGTTATTATTGCATCGACCGCCTTGCTACTTAATTGTGGTGTGGATTTGGCCGAGATTAGTGCTGAATCTTAATATTGAATGAATACTTACAATTTTCCTCTAACTACAAAGGGTAGCCGGGTGCACAAGACATCCTACATTTACGCAGGATATGAGGAAGGGCTTCACCAAAAGGGGTGTGATGTAGACAGCCTACCCTAATGCAAGCATTAGTGGCTGCTTCCACGGCTCGAACCCGTGACCTATAGGTCAAACAGAGACAACTTTAGCGTTGCTCCAAGGCTCCACTTCAATTTTCCTCTAACCACAATTAACTAGAAAATGGAACTAAGTTATACTATTAAAAGATAATTTATAACTTAAAATCCTAGGAATGTGTCGCGAAATGACTGTATCATCTTCTTGTATATGTGAATTCCTTTGTAAGTACTCCAGTTATATATATTCGTTTGAATTTGAAATACAAAAATCAGCACCAGTGAAAAATTTCATGGTAGAGAGTTAATTGGTCAGGAAATCAAAGTGTATTGGGGAAAATTATATTTATGTATAAAGGTGACGTGTCAAGACACGTGGATTAGTCAAATGGTCAAAGAATAGCAATTAACCACGAGCCAGGAATTACAACAGATACGAGCAAGGAAAGAGGAAGAGGCACGGGACATCAGACAAATAACACGGCACCCTTTCCTATTTAAGTCCTTTACATCCGAGAATCAGAAGGAATAAATCTGACAGCATACGAGGGTCCAAATACAATATTTGATAAGCATTAAATGCTGCAAACGTTAGAGAATCTGTCTTAAATGTAATGATTATGTAACGTAGCATTCAATGTCATTTATTGCTCATAATAACCTTATTATGACCAAAGCAAGGCACTTACATCTAAGATAGCTATAAAAGGAGAAGACTGAACAATTGTAGAGACACGAAAAATCATCTGAATATACTTTGGATTACTTGATTTATTCAATTATATTCTGGCTATTCAAATTATTCTCTTTTATATATTCTTGCGATTATCAGTAACCCGTGTTCTTCTAAAAATATAGCTTTAGTCAAAATTCCATTTTTTGGTTAAACAAATTGGTTCCGTTACCGGGAATCTGATAATCCATTTTATTTTAACTTCCCTTGTTGCGTCAACCATGTCGAACAACAATGACAACATTCAGGGAAACCAGGAAAATCAAACAACCCAGCAACTTCAGGGAGATCCACAGAACAATAACGTACTGATTACTTCTCCACAAGGCTCTCCACGGCGGTCTCGTGAAGGCACCCCTGATGGGTCTCATACAGATGGACAAGCTCAATTCGAGAATGTTGAAACAATGGATGAGGCTTTACAAAAACTTATTGCCTCTCAAGTCAATAAAGCTCTTCAGGCTTTTGTTAGCCAATTACCTGCTGCACCACCTACACCTACACCACATAACAACACTCTAGAGAACCCTCGTTCCGGACTCGTTAATTCAGGTAGTGGTGGAACCCCCAGCGAATCACAGGAGGGAGAACCGGGTAATTTAGTTAATTCTAATTTACAGAATTTAGTACTAACATTGCAGAAATAGCTCAAGGAGCAAAATGACCGCATAGAGCAAATACCCGGGGTGCCACCAGTGATCAAAGGGGTAGATATGGATAAATATTCACAACAACCTTGGAAGCCAAGTGCTGCTCCCCTTCCAATCCCAAAGAAATTCAAAATGTCTGAGATGCCGAAATACGATGGAACAACAGACCCGCGAGACCACGTGACTGCTTTCACGACAGGCGTAAAAGGCAATGATTTGACTAAGCAGGAGATCGAATCTGCATTAGTCAAAAAATTTGGTGAAACACTCACTAAAGGAGCACTAACATGGTATTCTCTTTTACCTGAAAATTCTATAAATTCTTTTGCTGAGCTTGCAGATTCTTTCATCAAAGCACACTCAGGAGCCCAAAAAGTCGAAAAAAGAATGGAAGATATTTTCAAGATCAAACAAGGGGACTCAGAATTGCTCAGGGAATTTGTGGACAGATTTTAGCGTGAAAGACTGACATTGCCACGTGTACCGAATAACTGGGCAGCTATAGCATTCACGAGCAATTTGAATGAAAAAAGCTCAGAAAATACGAGGCGACTCAAGGAAAGCCTTCGAGAATTCCCAGCTACAAAGTCAGGCTCATCATCAAGATTTGGGAGTGACCGAAGCGCACGTGAGCCACGAGACAATGATGGAGGTCTAAAGGCAAGGTTTGGAGGTTATAATTTCAATGTCAGCACTTCTGAACTCGTGGCTGTTTTAAGAAGCATGGGAGATAAGGTACAGTGGCCCAAGGAAATGAGATCAAATCCAAACAGACGAAACCCTGATCATTGGTGTGAATTTCATAACGATCATAGGCATAAAACAGCAGATTGCAGGTTTTTACAGGGTGAAGTTGATCATTTGTTAAAACAAGGATATCTCACTAAACTATTTAGTGAGAAAGGCAAACAAGCATACATGAAGAACAGGCAGGAGCCTCCAAAACCACCTTCTCCCAAAAGAACTGTCAACGTTATAAGTGGGGGTGAAGAGATCAACGACGTATCATATAAAAAGGCTTCTAAAGTAACAATTACCCACGGGAAGCGGCCTCGACATGTCTTGGAGGGAGAAAATATTACGTTCGATGATGCAGATGTCGAGGGTCTATTAACTCCACATAACGACGCACTGGTAATATCTTTACTTGTACATGACACTAATGTGAAACGAGTTTTAATTGATCCAGGTAGTTCCGTGAATATTATTTTGGTAAGAGTATTACGTGAGATGCAAGCTGAAGACAACGTGATACCAAAGGCGCATACTCTATCTGGATTTGATAATTTTAGTGTTGTCACAAAAGGAGAGGTAATACTCACCACATTCGCTGAAGGAGTCGTCAAAGCTACAAAGTTCCAGGTGGTAGATATGGAGATGGCTTACAATATGATTCTTGGGAGACCATGGATCCACCAAATGAATGATGTTCCTTCAACCTTGCATCAAGTCATTAAATTCCCAGCGCCATGGGGAATCTGTCAAATCAGGGGAGATCAACAGGCATCCAGGAGCATCAACTCCGTGGCAGATTCAAATACGAAGGGTGAAGAAAAATAGCAATTACAGAATCCAGTTGAGGATAACATAGTGTCAACCTCAACTGAACAAGAGCAAACAGATGTAGATTCAAGGCCCGATTCCATTCAAGAACCGGAAGAAAATGAAAACATCAAATCGATGATAGAAGAGCTGGAGGCTGTGGTTTTGTTTATACACTGGCCAGAGAGAAAAGTGTATATAGGAGCCAATCTTAGCCCAGAGGTGAAACGTAAGTTGATTGAATTTTTGAAAGCTAACACAGATTGTTTTGCTTGGTCCCATTCTGACATGACAGGGATACCACCGGAGGTGATGACTCATAAACTAAATGAAGATCCATCATATCCCCCAGTCAAGCAAAAGAAAAGAAAGCAAGGAACTTTCAAGAATCAGGTGATTCAAGAAGAAGTTCAAAAATTGCTAAAAATTGGTTCTATTCGTGAGGTAAAGTATCCTAATTGGTTAGCTAACACTGTTGTATTTCCAAAGAAGAACGGTAAGTGGCGGGTTTGCGTAGATTACACAGATCTTAATAAAGCCTGCCCTAAAGATTCTTTTCCACTGCCACACATAGATCATTTGATTGATGCAACTGCAGGTCATGAACTATTAAGTTTTTAGATGCATATTCAGGGTATAATCAGATTAAAATGGATCCAGGAGATGAAGAAAAAACTTCCTTCATAACAGACAGGGGGACTTACTGTTATAAAGTAATGCCCTTTGGTCTAAAGAATGCAGGAGCAACGTATCAGAGGTTAGTTACCAAAATGTTTCAAGAGCATTTGGGAAAAACTATGGAGGTATATATAGATGATATGCTCGTTAAAACTCAGCATTCAGGAGATCATATATCGCATCTATCTGAAACTTTTAAACTTTTGCGGAAATTTAATATGAAGTTAAATCCCGAAAAATGTGCATTTGGTGTTGCATCAGGTAAGTTCTTAGGTTTTCTTGTTTCTAACCGTGGTATTGAGGTGAATCCTGCACAGATTAAGGCCATTGAAGAAATCCCTAATATACTCTCGAGCAAGAAAGAGGTTCAAAGATTAACAGGGATTCATTTCTAAATCATCAGAGAAGTGTTTTAAATTCTTCTCAGTTCTTAAGAAGCAGGATCATTTTGAATGGAACGAAGAGTGTCAGCAAGCACTCAGGAATTTGAAAGTATACTTATCAAATCCACCGTTGCTAGCAAAACCAAAGGCTGGGGAAAGATTGCTCCTTTACTTTGCTGTTTCCGAAGTAGCGGTAAGTGCGGTTTTGGTTCGAGAAGAACAAGGTAAACAGTCCCCTATCTATTATGCTAGTAAATCTTTGTTAGATGCAGAAACGCGGTATCCTCAATTGGAAAAGCTTGCACTCGCATTAATCATGGCATCTAGGAAATTAAGGCCTTACTTGCAGTGTCATCCTATTGTTGTAGTAACTGCCTATCCTTTACGTAATATATTGCATAAGCATGAATTATCAGGTAGGTGGCTATGTGGGCAATAGAGTTAAATGAATACGAAATCACGTACCAACCTAGAACTGCTCTAAAATCACAAGTGTTAGCTGATTTCGTGGCTGATTTTAGCCACGGCATGCAATTAGAAGCACAAAAAGAATTACAGGTGCTCAATGGAGCTAATCCAGGAACTTGGACTTTATTCGCTGATGGTTCATCTAATGTAAAAGGAGCAGGTTTAGGGATTGTTTTGGTACCACCTACGGGTGAACCCGTTCGACAGGCTATCAAATTTCATTCAATAACTAACAATGAGGCAGAGTATGAGGCTGTGATTGCAGGTTTAGAATTGGCACGAGAACTTGGCATAAATCAGATTATAATCAAGAGCGATTCACAACTTGTGGTTAATCAAATGCTGGGAACTTATACAGCCAGGGAATCAAGGATGCATCAATATTTAGAAAAGGTGCAGGAGTTAATAAAGCAATTTCAAACCTGGAAAGTTACACAAATACCAAGGGATGAAAATCTTGAAGCAGACGCTTTAGCTAATCTCGCATCTGCGGCTGACGTGGCAAGCGATGCAAACACCTCAGTTATTCATTTATTTTATTCAGTTCTCGACCCTGACAAGAATGAGGTAAATTTTAATAATTTAACTTGGGATTGGAGGAACGAGATTGTAGCTTTTTTGTAGTATGGAACCGTCCCTGATGACAAGAAAAAAGCCCATGCACTTCGCAAAAAGGCTGCTCGCTACTGTTTAAATCAAGGCAACCTATATCGTAAAATGTTCGGTGGCCCCTTAGCTAGATGCCCCGGTCCTTCTCAAACAGAGTACGTGATGAGGGAAATACACGAGGGACATTGTGGAAATCACGCCGGAGGAAGATCATTGGTAAGAACTTTAATCAGGGCAGGTTACTACTGGCCAAAAATGGAAGGAGAAGCGGAAAGTTTCGTGGCCAAATGTGATAAATGTCAAAGGTACGGTAACAACATGCATAGACCCGCGGAATTATTACATCCGGTCATCGCACCATGGCCATTCATGAAATGGGGAATGGATATCGTGGGTCCATTACCACAAGCAAAAGGACAGGTAAAATTTCTGCTCGTACTTACTGATTATTTTACTAAATGGGTAGAGGCAGGAGCCTTCAAACAGGTACGAGAAAAGGAAGTCAAAGATTTTATTTGGCAAAACATCATATGCCGATTTGGCGTACCAAAGGAGATCGTATGTGATAATGGTCCTCAATTTATAGGAGCTCAAGTCACAGAATTTTTTCAAAGTTGGCAAATTAAAAGGATTACGTCCACACCTTATCATCCGGTAGGTAATGGGCAAGCAGAGTCAACAAACAAGGTTATTATCAATAATTTAAAGAAGCGTTTGGAAGAATCAAAAGGGAATTGGCCAGAGGTGCTACCTAGTGTTTTATGGGCATATCGTACCACAACAAAAACAAGTACGGGAGAAACACCATTTTCGTTGGTTTATGGAGCAGAAGCTTTAATTCCAGTCGAGATAGGAGAACCAAGCACACGGTTCACACAAGCGACATAAGAATCTAATGATGAGGAGATGCGGGTCAATCTAGATTTACTTGAAGGAAGGAGAGAAGCTGCATTAATAAGAATGGCAGCACAAAAACAAGTCATAGAACGATATTACAACAGGAAAGAACGCCTCAGATTCTTTAAAGTTGGGGAATTCGTACTTAAAAAGGTTTTCCAGTCTACAAAGGCAGCCAACGCGGGTAAACTAAGTCCAACTTGGGAAGGACCCTATAGAGTTCGTGATATTGCAGGAAAGGGAGCATATGAATTGGAGACAATGGATGGCAAAATACTACCTTCACATTGGAATGCTGTTCATTTGAAGAGATATTACTTCTAAGGAATACCCACGGTCAGGTATCACCATTTTGCATTTAATTTTTTGAATTGTTAAAATTTTACTAACGATTTTAGATGATAGGCAAAAAGCTAGCCCGTACTAAATGATGTGTCACGACCTGTAAGGCACCCGGAATAATCTAAAATTCCTGGCCTAGGGTTACAATTATTCTGATAGAAATATAAACAGGTTAGGCAGTCTTCATCTAAAATCGCACCGCCGAGTCCCGTATGTTTTTCCTTTTCAGGAAAAGGACCAAAAGAGAGAAACAGTCAAGTGCTCGAGGCTTCATACTTCAACGCTCAAACACTTGGGGGACTACATAATACACACGAGTATGTGTTATAAAAAAGGCAAAGAAGATTGAGGAGAAATCAAGCCTGAAAAAGTCAAGTGCAGAGTAAAAGTTACAAAGTCACGAGCCAAGGCCAAAGAAAACCCTACTGTAGTTAGGGTAAAAGCCATGTACTAAAACGAGTTATAAAGAAAAACCTCGTGTTTTTATTATTCTGAAACGGGTTATGAAGAAAAACCTCGTGTTTGTAATCTAATTATAAATCTGTTACAAGAAAAACAGTTACGAGAAAGTTATAGATGTAATTCAAATACATGTAAAGAATTCTTCAAAACTAGACAAAGTTCAAATAAAAACTTGTCAATGTTATTCCAAAAGAAACATGTGTGTTCCTATTTCTTTATCGTATGTTAACACCATTATGAAGTTGAGACGTCTTCTTCATTAAGTGTCGAAATATAAAAGGGCCCTCTTTTATAAAACTCATGTTTACTTTAGCTATTCATGAAGTTAACAAAAGCATTTTCTAAAGAACAAAAATGCAGATTATTCTATAAGTCCTTAGAAATAAAGGCAAGAATAAAATAAATAGAAGTTTAAGATAATAACACAGAAAACTTCTTAAATACTTAAGACTAAGTACGAACTTAGTCATAAAACTATGAAATTGTTTATACAAACTGCCCCATAAAAGACTTGGGGACTTGCGTTCCAAAACCAACCCTCAAATGAAGTTAAGGGTTTGATTACAATTTTCTGAAATAAACCCTCAAATGAAGCCAAGGGTTTCTAACACAACTTTCCAAAGTGGTGCCTGCAAAAAAGAAGGAATTCAAGACAATGTAAATTTTTCACTAAGAAGATGTGGGAACTGAAGAAGATGCATCAACGGCAACGGGCTCAACTTGGACAGGAGCATCAACGGTTGCGGGTTGATCTTGATTCACAGCAACCAACTCAACTTGAGCAAGAGCATCAGCAGATGCGGTTTCAACTTGGCTTGCAGCAGTAGGTTCGATTGGGCTCGAAGAAGATGCAATACCCGTATGAGCTTCAACCACGGGAGCTTCAATCACAGGAGAAGGAAAGTCATGTGTTTGCTGAGCTTGTTAAATAGTTTCATTAACCTTAGCTAATTCTGACTCCAGGTCGAAGTTTTCTTGACCAGCTTCAATTAGGGTATCACGACGTGAATTCAAAAAAGCCCAACTTACCTCAACATCAAATTTTTCTTCAAGGATCTCATAATCCTTTTCCCAAGCAGCCACCTCATTTTTGAGCTCTTCATTATCGGCCAAGGCGGAGTTACAAGAAGCTTGAAGAGAAACATGAGAGCTCTCTAAAGCACGTACCTTATCAGCAGAGACTCGAAGCTCTTCTTGTGCTTGAGTTAAGTTTTGCACGAGCTCTCCAGCATAAACTTCTTTTTGATTCAGCAGAGCCTTCAACGCCCTGTTCTCTTCGCTAGCTTTAGACAGTTGTTCTGAAAAGGAGGATTCAAGGCGTTCTTTTTCTTTTTCTGCTTGGTTCAAGGAAGCCTTGGTAACCGCTAGCTCCGAAGTTAATGCTCGCACTTGCTTCTCTAAGGTACTCTTGCTCTCTTGTAAATCTTCCATGTCTATTTGATCACTGTCAAATTGTTCATTCCAATTGATTGCTTCCAACTGAGAATCACGTGCAACCTTCTCTGAATCACGTGCTACCTTCTCCAAGAGAGAGATTCTGTTCATCAACTCAGTGCCGATAAGATTGGCCTAAGGAAAAAGAAAGGGAAATAAGAATCTCGAAGATAGAAATTTTTACAAAGTAAAGAAGAGAAAGAAGGAAAATACCTTCAAAGTGGCATGCACTATGTCATTCATTAAAGTCAGGCTACTATGGCTCTCCAGTTTTGCTT
This sequence comes from Nicotiana attenuata, assembly GCF_001879085.1. NCBI lineage: Eukaryota > Viridiplantae > Streptophyta > Magnoliopsida > Solanales > Solanaceae > Nicotiana > Nicotiana attenuata. The sequence continues at coordinate 67,999 of NW_017675062.1, forward strand.
TCTCGATTGGGCCAATTAAAGGCTCGAGCCAAACGTCAGCTTGACCTGACTTCCTTAAGAGGCTGCTATCAGCAGGAACTTCAATAGTTACGCTCCTCATAGCAGTACTTCTACTCGAAGAACCCACCTCCGTATGGTGAACGATAGGTGGGGGAATTGTCAAAGGAGGAGCGGTGGAAGGAGTAAAAACAGTAGAGGGAGGAACAGAAACAGTTGAGGCAGGTAAGGAAAGAATCACAGGCGCGGGAGTAGAAAAGGAAGATAAGGGAAGTTCATCTAAAACAGGCCCTAAGTTTCCACTATCAAAACCACTGATAAAAAGTTGATCAATGGACTCACGAGTATCATATGGAGTGACGTCATCATCAGGAATAATAACAGGGGTATCAACAGGCTCGGAAAGAGGAAGACGAGGTGAGATTTCAGCTTCGTCGTCAGATACAACACGTCTTCTAGCTCGTGGTCTCGTCACCAGGGAGCCTCCTTCATCCTCTTCTTCTGAGTCTTCTTCTTCAGTAGCTTTTCTTTTTGCAGAAGAAGAACCCAAGATTATTTCTCGGGCTGAAGAGGTACGAGTACCCAAAGAGTCACGAGAGGCCGCAACTGCCTCAGCAGTAACCCCTCGAATAGCAAATCCTGATAAAAAGAAGGATAAAAGTTAGAGCAATAAAAGAAAATATTTATATACGTGAAAAATAAAATAAAAACTCTTACCATGAGTCTTTACTTTCCAACCGTAACGGTTGGAAAGGTTTTTCCATGACCTACCCTCCATTGGAGCGGCCTTCAACAATTTTTCTACCCAACCACGAAAGTTGGGCACATTCTCCACAACACCCATGGTTGCTGAGAAAAGAAAAGAAGCGACATTAGAGAAATTAATAAGCTTGAAAGAAAAAGGCACGAGAAAGATATAACACTTACGTGCAAAGTTCCACTTCTCAGGGAAGGGAACGTTATCTTCACCCACTAAACCAGCAGTGGGGGCAGCAACAAACCGAGCATACCAGCCACGGTCTTTATCATCTTCGGGGCTCACTAAAACCCTTTTGTGCCATTACGGAAAAGCCTAGGGGAGTAGAGGTGAATTAGGTGGGGGAAAGCAAAGCCAACATCTGCCAAGTTGGCGAGGTGCCTCAAACAGGCGACAGCCCTCCATATAATTGGACCGATTTGACCCAAACAAACGTTGAAAAAATGGCAAAAATCTAGAATGACCGGGTCAATGGCTGGTTTGAACCCAAGAGTAAAAGGGTATGTATAAACAAAAGAGAATCCAATCATGTACGAAGTGATCCTCTGATTTGGATTAGGAATGATAATGGGAAAATCATCACTCCAGTGACAGTCCTTACGAACTATAGGAGCTAGAACTTCTGTAATTTGAGTAGGGAAAGCATCAGCACGATCTAAAGTGGCAACTTGGTTCCTAAGAGATTCCCTATCATGATGAAAAGATAGTTCTGTTGGGACTATCTCTTCAACTAGAGGCTCACGTAAAGGCTCAGAGGGTTCTTTGTTCCTAGAAGAAGACTTTTGAGAAAGGGAACCCCTAGTTCTAGAAGAAGGACCAGAACTAGGAGAAGGCGTGGATGTGCTGCCACCGCGAGCAGACCCTAAGTTGCGAAGTCTACCACCTCTTCTATGCCTAATGGGAGCATTGGGGAAGTTATCTAAAATAGGAGTTCTCCTAGGGTTAGGGTTTGATGAAGTCATGGCGAAGAAGATCGAAGTGAAGAAGAAGTGAAATAGAGATTTGAAGAATTGAAGTGTTCAATACGCTTTATATGGTAAAAGACAAGAAAAGAAGTTATATTTATACTGATGGACAACCGGCAAAAAGGAAAAGTACAATGATGGAAGGGCCATAATAATGATAACCGACACTTCATGAATAGGGAAGCCGAAAAGAAAGCCTAAAAAAGTGCTGCAAAACTGTAGAGCTAATAAGAGGATGACACGTGTAAAAACGCATTAAATGTAAGTGACAATTGAAGCGTCAATTTTGTCAGAGCATTAATGGTGACAAAAATTCTCTTTTAATGAAATCCACTTCCCAAATATTCAACTGATGAGTAAATGAAAAGTGGGGGGACTATCTGTATTGGGGAAAATTATATTTATGTATAAAAGTGACGTGTCAAGACACGTGGATTAGTCAAATGGTCAAAGAATTGCAATTAACCACGAGCCAGGAATTACAACAGATACGAGCAAGGAAAGAGGAAGAGGCACGGGACATCAGACAAATAACACGGCGCCCGTCCCTATTTAAGTCGTTTACATCCGAGAATCAGAAGGAATGAATCTGACAACATACGAGGGTCCAAATACAATATTTGATAAGCATTAAATGCTGCAAACGTTAGAGAATCTGTCTTAAATGTAATGATTATGTAACGTAGCATTCAATGTCATTTATTGCTCATAATAACCTTATTATGACCAAAGCAAGGCACTTATATCTAAGATAGCTATAAAAGGAGAAGACTGAACAATTGTAGAGACACGAAAAATCATCTGAATATACTTTGGATTACTTGCTTTATTCAATTATATTTTGGCTATTCAAATTATTCTCTTTTATATATTCTTGCGATTATCAGTAACCCATGTTCTTCTAAAAATATAATTTTTTTTTGGTTAAACACAAAGAGTTTCTGACCTGGCACATCAATCGCACAAGCATGATATTTTCGAAAATCTTCCTTCCTCTTGTTTGTTTGATTCCCAATTGAGACACCAAAAGTTTATCCACGTGGATAACCACTGATAAATGCTTGAGGAAACACCACCGGCTGAGCACATGACCAGCCGCGTGAAAGATCGAGCAGCATCTCTGCCTTATCTGCAAAAATGTTAAGCAATAAGTAGCCCACTTGAAGAGTTTTAACAAAACCAGAAAACTTCCAGATGAAATACTAGCTCCCTAAATGCACAAGGCACCAAACAGAATTTCAGGAAAAAACTCGATGTCTTTGCCTCCTTTCTGTTCCATGCACTAGAACAAAACCTTTGCTTTTCATGTGCAAAATACAGAGACTGAAGAAGGCAAAAATTTACAATGGAAATCTTCAAATCCTAAAACTAAAGTTTTGAACTCCTTGCTCCATTCTTTTTTCCTTCCCCATATTGAAGGTGAGAAAAACAGTGTCAGATCTCATCCAAGTTTCCTACGGCCTTTTTTGCGGCTAGTGTGTCCAATGATTAAGGTGCATACAGATGCAAGGAGCTGAGACTGCAGGGGAGAACTTTTACCAGATAGTGAAGACACGCATATTGCTTTAGAAGTAATATTCTATGTATTAAAACGATTTATAAGCAAGTTGCTGAATAGGTCCTCATGGCCTTTGTGACCCCTTGCCTTATAATTAATTGAATAGATGACGTATCTACCATCAGGATCTTTTACCCTACAACCTTGGCATCTCCCATCACTTTATCAGCAGGAAAATTTTCAGTTATCATCCACTGAGAAGGGAAGATCATGGTGCCAAGTGCTCTTCCGATATATATCCTTACATACAATTCCGATATTATTCTGTGCCAGCAATTTGGCAGTGGCAAGTTAGGTTTTAGGAGGGGGATGATGTTAGTGTGCATGTTATTAAAGCGTGCATGTTATTAAAGCCTTTGCTTAAGAGTGCATGCAAGTTGCAGGCACTGAGGTGTTAAGGCATTGCGCCCATCGTCATGTGATCGATCCTGAAGAATCCAAAACGCCAGCGCATGAAGCATAAAAATCCAAAAAAAGACATGTCTGCCTTTGTTTTCGCTCAAATTAAAGGATGACACTACTGAACAACACATATATGTAGTTGGCGAAGCAATTTAAGCAAGTGTTATGAATGAATTTTCTACTTATTAGGAATAAGAAATTAGAAATTAAACGTTACAAACTTGATAAAATTTACTGTACAACCATATCTCTGCATCTAATTGAGAGATTTAAAATGAACTTGATGCACAAGATTTTTCTTTAGTTCATGTAGTTTTCTCTGCTCCATCTTTTGTCTGCATAATAATTGTCTGAATCTATAGCTTATTTTTCTTGCATTATATGTGTAACTATATTTGTAGCTTTCTTAACTAAGACCCGCTTTAATACCCGTGAGGATTCAAACTCGTGAAGTACGCCTACTTATATTCTGCCTTTATGTCACGAAACCAACGCCTTAGAGGCTGAATTCATTGGCTATCTCAAAGAAAAGAACTTCTTATAGTTCTTTTTATGGTTTGTTTGAAAAGGAAAAAGACAGACCTTCATATCCAAAACACTCAAAAAACTTATAGTAGTTCAAAACCAACAAGATTATCTAAGCAGCTGTATTCACCAATGAGGTTCGAACTGCATCATTAGAAAATACAAAAGAAAGGAAAAAAAATTGAAAATACTCATAGAAAAAGGGAAAGAAAAAGAAATTGTTAACAGCCTTAACCCCTAGCAATGCAATAATCTCTTATCTTTCGAGAACACATACACTTTGACAGAAATAGTGATCAATTGAAGGATGGAATACAACTGATTTCAAAAATTAACTTATGAGAATCTGCTTACTGTCCAAGAGTAATTACAACAAACACCTTTGTATGGGTCGAAATCTGACCACACGAGAATCGGCATAAAAGGAACGGTGAGGGCTCGATTAAGCCGTGGTTGTATCCATAAGACACCATAACGACGAGCATCTCGGCCACGGCCGAGGTCGAACCATCAGAAAGCCCGTATGGCGAAGTACACGCCATGGCACTTAGGGAGGCCGACCTAAAGTGCGATTGGCAGATTAGGGTATATATATATATATGTCACGACCCCAATCCCGGTCGTGAGGGCGCCCAACACTAATGCTAGGCAAGCCCGACCAATTAAATACTCTCAACCCAAATACGCAATCCGTTAATAAGTAATACGATTAAAATAGCAAATATCAAGGTTCCAATCCGAATCCGAATAAAATAGTATGGAAAATAATAACGAATATCCAAACATTCCCAATAGATCTCGAGTCACGAGTCTAGAACGTCTAGATGTAACAGAGTAATATGGAAAGATATGGAAAGATAAATGAAATAAAGGGGAGGAGTCGGGTCCTGCGGACGTCAGGCAGCTACCTCAACAACTCCTGAAAATGAACTTCACGAAAAATGCAAACCGCTCCACTAAGTCTCCGGAGCACCTGAATCTGCACACGTGGTGCAGGGAGTAAAGTGAGTACTTCCAACTCAGTGAGTAATAAACATATATAATGGCTGAAAGTAAGAAATCCCGAAATATTACAATATAAAGCTATAATCAACGATTCAGCACGTTAAATGATGAAACAACAGCAGACAATGACAATTAAAACCAACAGATATAAAATACATGAATGCAATGCAATGCACATGACCGCTGCGGCGCGCAGCCCGATCCATTTAGGTACCCACGCTCACTGTGGGAGTTCAGACTCCGGAGGGGCTCCTACAGCCCAAGCGCAATATCATCGTAGCATTCGCTACGGGGTGCAGCCGGATCCACACTCGGTCTATATATATA